>NW_027184626.1:3001659-3302488 GCF_032405125.1 Capricornis sumatraensis
ATCAACAGCAAGATCATTATTTTCTCATTTAAAAGATCTATAAAAGGACGCAGCACTGCCCTTGCTGTATTAATTTGTGAGCATAAATACTTGAAGGTAAATGCTTGGGATATGTATCTGGTCCAAAGCTAAAATAGTAAATGAAAGCTAACTTCTATTTCTTTGAATCTATTTTTCCCTAGATTATAAAGCAGATCAAATTATGATTTGTAAGGAAAGGAACCTTTCCTACTATATTTATCATATTGTGTATAATACTGTACTATATTTAAATATCAAATCATATTTAACATCTGTGACAAAAGGTGTATCCATATATATAAATAAGTATGGGTTGTGTTACTAGGAGTTCCCCTCATTGGTTTCACTTTATGCTTATTATGAACGAAGTTTGGCATATGCATATAATTAAGTGAGATTCTTTACATATTTAGCACAACTAATACACAGCAAAGTACCTAGAAGTAAGAGATTTGTGCCTAACTTTTGATGAGAAATTTTAACATTCTGGGGCCCGTTGTTGTTCAGTCGCTCAGTCGTGTCCGACTCTTTGTGACCCCGTGGACGGCAGCATGCCAGTCCTCCCTGTCCTTCACTATCTCCTGGAGTTTGCTCAATCTCATGTCCATTGAGTCACTGATGCCATCCAACCATCTTACCTTTTGTAGTTCCCTTCTCCAGACTTTAATCTTTCCCAGCATCAGGATCCTTTTAATGAGTCGGCTCTTCCCATCAGGTGGCCCAATGTATTGGAGCTTCAGCTTCAGCACCAGACTGTCTAATGATTATTCAGGATTGATTTACTTTAGGATGGACTGGTTTGATCTCCTTGCTGTCTAAGGGACTCTCAAGAGTCTTTGCCAACACCACAGTTCAAAAGCATCAATTCTTCATTGTTCAGTCTTCCTTATGGTCCACCTCTCACATCCATACATGACCACTGGAAAAAAACATAGCTTTGACCAGGCAGACCTTTGTTGGTAAAGTAATGTCTCTGCTTTTGAATATGCTGTCTAGGTTGGTCATGACTTTTTTTCCAAGGAGCAAGCATCTTTTAATTTTTTGGCTGGAGTCACCATCTGCAGTGATTTTAGAGCACGAGAGAATAAAATCTGTTACTGTTTCCATTGTTTCACCATCTATTTGCCATGAAATAATGGGACCTGATGCCATGATCTTCGTTTTATGAATGTTGAGCTTTAAATCAACTTTTTCCACTCTCGTGTTTCACTTTCATCAAGAAGCTCTTTAGTTCTTCTTTGCTTTCTGCCATTAGGTGAAACCTCTGCATCTCTGAGGTTATTGATATTTCTCCCTGAAATCTTGATTCCAGCTTGTGCTTCTTCCAGCCCAGCGTTTCTCATGATGTACTCTGCATATAAGTTAAATAAGTAGGGTGACAATATACAGCCTTGACAAACTCCTTTCCCTATTTGGAACCAGTCTGTTGTTCCATGTCCAGTTCTAACTGTTGCTTCCTGACCTGCATGCAGGTTTCTCAAGAGGCAGGCCAGGTGGTCTGGTATTCCCATCTCTTGAAGAATTTTCCACAGTTTTTGTGATCCACACAATAAACAACCTTAGCATAGTCACTGAAGCAGAAGAAGTTTTTCTGGAACTCTCTTGCTTTTTCTATGATCCAGCATATGTTGGCAATTGGATCTCTTGTTCCTCTACCTTTTCTAAAACCAGCTTGAACATCTCGAATTTCTTGGTTCAAGTACTGTTGAAGCTATCTTGGAGAATTTTGAGCATTACTCTGCTAGCATGTGAAATGAGTGCAATTGTGTGGTAGTTTGAACATTCTCTGGAATTGCCTTTCTTTGGAATTGAAATGAAACTTTATCTTTTCCCATCATGTGGCCACTGCTGAGTTTTCCAAATTTGCTGGCATATTGAATGCAGCACTTTAACACTTTTAGGATTTTAAATAGCTCGGCTGCAATTCCATTACCTCTACTAGCTTTGTTTGTAGTGATGCTTTCGAAGGCCCATTTGACTTCACACTCCAAGATGTCTGGCTGTATATGAGTGATCACACCATTGTGGTTATCTAGGTCGTGAAGATCTTTTTTTATAGTTCTTCTGTGTATTCTTCTCACCTCTTCTTAATATCCTCTGCTTCTGTTAGGTCCCTATCATTTCTGTCCTTTGTTGTGCCCATCTTAGCATGAAATTTCCCCTTGGTATCTCTAATTTTCTTGAAGAGATCTCTAGTCTTTCCCATTCTATTGTTTTCCTCAATTTCTTTGCATTGATCACTGAGGAAGGCTTTCTTATCTTTCCTTGCTATTCTTTGGAACTCTGCATACAGATGAGTATATCCTTCCATTTGTCCTTCGTCTTTCACTTCTTTTTTTCTCGGCAATTTTGTTATGCCTCCTGAGACAATCATTTTGCCTTTCTTTTTTTCGGGGAGGGTTTTGATCACCATCTCCTGTACAATGTCATGAGCTTCTGTCCATAGTTCTTCAGGCTCTGTATCAGATCTAATCCCTTGAATCTGTTTGTCACCTACACTGTATTTTCATAAGGGATTTAATTTAGGTCTTACCTGAATGCTCCAGGAGTTGGTGATGGACAGGGAAGCCTGGCGTGCTGCAGTCCATGGGGTTGCAGAGTCAGACACGACTTGAGTGACTGAAGTGAACTGAACTGAATGCTTTAGTGTCTTTTCCTACTTCAATGTAGCCTGAATTTTTGCAATGAGTTCATGATCTGAGCCATAGTCAGTTCCTGGTCTTGTTTTTGCTGACTGCATAGAGTTTCTCCATCTTTGACTGTAAAGAATGGCCTTAATGGCCTTAATGTCCTTATTTGTAAAATCGTTTTTTGAAAAAAAAAAAATAGGTTAGAGCTAGTTGTTCAAGGTGTTATAATTTTTTTCTGGACAGGGCACAGAGACACATGCTTAAGAATCTATCTATATTATTTATTCCTTTTCTATATAAAATAGCTTATTAACTGATTTACTTATTTTCTTGATCCTTAAAGATGTATTATTAAAGAAATATAGAGTCAGTTTTTAATTATTTTTTTCTCCAGCTTTTGCTTCGAGGAGCTTTCTTGTTTTATACATAAGAAGGTATAAAGTATTTCTCTGAAACTGCATGAAGAATAAGAATAAATAAAAACTATAAACCAGTTTTGTACCAGGTTTCAACAATAAAGAAATGCCTTTGGTTCTTTATATTACCTTTTGGACTATACACATGATTATAATTGACTGATCTAGTTACCTTTAATTCCAGTTTATCCCCATTTGATTCTAAGCAATTATCTGTCTAGATGAAGTAAGGAAATAAATCATCTGCATTTTATATGAGGTGTTGACATTTATTGATTTAATGTTCTCTTAAATACTTTCAGGGAAACAGTTTTTAAATTATAATAATAAGTGGACAGAAATTAATGGACCTAACAAGAGTAACATGTTGCCGTATAATTCACTGTCAAAATTTTGTGAGTGAATTTTATTTTCACCCTTTTTAGTAAGAGAAAATTATGGCTCATAGGCTATGTAGCTGTCCTTTGTAACTTGCACTGCTCCTTTCCCACGAGCAGTGAGAGGATACTGCACTATTGGTGAAGTGAAAGTCCCTCAGTCGTGTCCGACTCTTTGCGATACTATAGACTATACACCCTATGGGATTCTCCAGGCCAGAATACTGGAGTGGGGAGCCTTTCCCTTCTTCAGGGGATCTTCCCAACCCAGTGATCGAACCCAGGTCTCCCGCATTGCAGGTGGATTCTTTAGCAGCTGAGCCACCAATGAAAAACATAATTACTCCTTTTAGACACTGACATGTATTATGTTTCCTGCTTTCACAAGACTAAAAGTCCTTCAAAACAAAACCTTTGAAAAAAATAGTGTACTCTAAATAATTTAGGAAGAAATAGATAATCTATTATGAATATAATAAATGATTAACAGACACTTCTGTATTAATATTTAATACAAAAATGTGTTACAATGTAACAAGCAGTATCAGTTCAGTTCAGTCGCTCAGTCTTGGCCGACTCTTTGCGACCCCACAAATCGCAGCATGCCAGGTCTCCCTGTCCATCACCAACTCCCGGAGTTCACTCAAACCCATGTCCACTGAGTCGGTGATGCCATCCAGCCATCTCATCCTCTGCCATCCCCTTCTCCTCCTACCCCCAATCCCTCCCAGCATCAGAATCTTTTCCAATGAGTCAACTCTTCGCATGAGGTGGCCAAAGTACTGGAGTTTCAGCTTTAGCATCACTCCTTCCAAAGAAGACCCAGCGCTGATCTCCTTTAGAATGGACTGGTTGGATCTCCTTGCAGTCCAACTTTACTAAACATTGTATATAAAAACATGAAGCATAAATAATTCAGACTACCTTTCTTATAATCTCCAAGAAAGCTGTGAGTACGTATTAAATGTGTCTTTCTATAAATACATAATCAGCCATCTTTCACCTTGTAATTCCTTTCATGTTCTTTACCTTGTGCTCTGTCAGTGTTACCCAATCCTTTATCTATCCTCTTGATTTTTTGGCTTGTTTTCATCTTTAAAACAACATGAATTACAGCTTCTCTTTTTCATATGCAAATAAATTATATTTCAAAATTGTTATACTTTATCAGGTTTGATTGTTGGCTCAGTGGTAAAGAATCCACCTGCCAGTGCAGGGGATGTGAGTTCAATCCCAGAGTCAGAAAGATCCTCTGGAGAGGGAAATGGCAATCCAGTTCAGTATTCTTGCCTGGGAAATCTCATGGACAGAGGAGCCCTAGAGGGCTACAATTCATGGGATTGCAAAAGAGTTGAACATGACTTACTGACTAAACAACAGACAACATAGATACATGCAAGGTAAGTATAAAATTAGAATATACCACTTATCCCATATCAGTTTCATATTTAACCATCTTTAATAAAATCAGCAGATGACACCACCCTTATGGCAGACAGTGAAGAGGAACTAAAAAGCCTCTTGATGAAAGTGAAAGAGAAGAGTGAAAAAGTTGGCTTAAAGCTCAACATTCAGAAAACGAAGATCATGGCATCTGGTCCCATCACTTCATGGGAAATCGATGGGGAAACAGTGGAAACAGTGTCAGAATTTATTTTTGGGGCTCCAAAATCACTGCAGATGGTGATTGCAGCCATGAAATTAAAAGGCGCTTACTCCTTGGAAGAAAAGTTATGACCAACCTAGATAGCATATTCAAAAGCAGAGACATTACTTTGCCAATAAAGGTCTGTCTAGTCAAGGCTATGGTTTTTCCTGTGGTCATGTATGGATATGAGAGTTGGACTGTGAAGAAAGCTGAGTGCCGAAGAACTGATGCTTTTGAACTGTGGTGTTGGAGAAGACTCTTGAGAGTCCTTTGGACTGTAAGGAGATCCAATCAGTCCATTCTAAAGGAGATCAGGCCTGGGTGTTCTTTGGAAGGAATGATGCTAAAGCTGAAACTCCAGTACTCTGGCCACCTCACGTGAAGAGTTGACTCACTGGAAAAGACTTTGATGCTGGGAGGGATTGGGGGCAGGATGAGAAGGGGAATACAGAGGATGAGATGGCTGGATGGCATCACCGACTCGATGGACTTGAGTTTGAGTGAACTCCGGGAGTTGGTGATGGACAGGGAGGCCTGGCATGCTGCTATTCATGGGGTCACAAAGAGTTGGACATGACTGAGCGACTGAACTGAACTGAACTGAAAAAAGTTAGGATTTTTCTAACATTAATAGCAATAAAAATTTTGTTGTCAATAAAGATTAGGTTAAGGGAGCAATAGATAGATCATAACAAGTTCACTCAAAAAAAAAAAAAAAAAAACAAAGAAAAAGAGAAGTGAGCTGCTTTTGCCTTAATAGGAAATATAGAGATGGTGAAAAGAGTTCAAGTGTCAAAATTTTACCTTAGGTTGAATTCTTGCCTTATTTGAAATCATAGTGAAGGGCTGTCTCCTTTTAGACACCTGTGTTTAACCATACTGTTTTCTGATACAAACTATTTTTCTTCTGTTACAAGTGTCTATGCTACATTGTTAAATCTGAAGTCTGGGGTCAAAGAAGACAGTATCACTTCATGATTCAGACACAGTACAAGAGGCGTTCTCCCATACCCCTCTGATGCCTGAAGTGCTCTTGTGAGTTTCCAGAGCTTAGCCTTCCAAAGAAGGGAAGGCTAAAGTGAATCTCAGACATGGGTTAAAGCAACTTTTAGATTCTCACTATTGTGGAAAATAAACCCCCCATCTTGAAATTTTACTTCAGATTGATTAGGCAAATAAATGATGCTTGAAAAAGCTGTTCCACTTCAAAATCTTTGGCTTTTGCACACTGTTCTCAGTTTGATTTTTGAAAAAAACCTCTCTTCTCTGCCAATTGTGCTACCCCCAATGGTCTTTTGGCATTATCTGTTGGGTTACTGTATGATCTCAGTGTACATGAAATGCAAGCAGCTGAAAAACGTACTTTATATTAAAGATATACTCAAGTTTTTAAATGGAGAAACAAAAAAAACCTTAATGGAAGTGTGGAAATCAATCCAAAGAAACTACAAAATTGACTTAACTTGGCAGGTTTAGACTTATTAAGCTAAACGGACTATTCAGTTGGATAGTGAAGTTCAGGAAATACAGTTATTGTTCTGTTACATTGGTGACTCTTGAGATTTGGCCTCTGAGGTTGTTTCAGGACAAATCTTTTACAAAACATCTATGTAAAACTCTCTCTTTACCCTTCCGGTGTGTCGGTCACGATATTTAGTCAGTTACTATTGATGTTTACCAAATATTATTTTGCTAATTTTAAGAATTTAAAGTCTCATATATCCATGGTACACTCATTTAAAGCCCCAGCACCTCTCAACAGGATTGTTTGCATTCTTGATTAATCCCTGGAGCATATAGGATAACTCGTCCTAACTAGATGTATGAGGAAGTGGAGAATCTACAGCAAGACTGAAGCCCTACGGTTATTCTAAGAAAAGCACCCACCCCTTCAGTCTCACTTTTTTTTTCTATTATGCGTATTACTAGTCACTAAAAATCAAGTGATACTTTTCTATCACTTGATTTGGTAAAAAGGCTTTACTGTTTTCAGCTTATAAGACCCATTTTCTTAAGCTAACATGTTTCATAAATCATCAGACAATAAGAATGTTAGTGGCTCTATGAAAGATATATTTGGGAAGGCCTTTTTAAAATATTCAAATAAAATTAGAATCTAAAATTTTATATTATTTAATTTATAATTTGAACTTATAGGTCATACAATTTTAACATGATTATACTTAGCATATGTAGTGAGATAAGTTTGATACTTTGCAATAGAAAATTTGTGGTGACTGAGGGTTTTCTGTTCAATGATAGTCAGCATTGGAGAAGCAATTATTGTATGCTGAAAGCAACCATATAACCTCATGATTACACCCATATGAATGCCTTTAGAGTTTACTCAGATGAGTACACAGCAAGATGACAAAAAACCATTCAAGCAATAGACACAGACTCCACGCTTCTGAGTTAGTGCACTGTGAGTAATACAAAGCTAAAAGAGACCTAAGATATAGGAGTTTAAAGTCGTAAGATATAGAACTTCAGTGCACTAGATTTTTCATGTCACTTCCAAGGGCTCACAGAGTACCTGTAATTCAGATTATACATCACTAGCTTATATGGAGACTGTTAAGAAAAATCTTGGGTTACCACAAAACATTTTAGCTGGGCCAAGAGCATTATGAGGACAGGCATTTTAAAAAGAGAGAGAAAGAAAGAGCTGCTCTTGTTGAACACCTCATCAAAAACCCCAAGTCAGGACTGCTTTACCTTTCTGAATCATCCTGTAAATCTGATTATTTTATAAGGGGGATCAAGTGAAGAGAAATGACAGAAAATTCACGTTCAGGCTTTGAATAACTGCAGTTCAGATAAACGCTGAGCCTTCATGAGAAATGAGTATCTTGGAGAGTCAGAGTGGCAAGTAATGGATACAAACTCATGATAAGTCATTCAGCAGAGGCTTGACACAAACAAGGAATCTGTGACCACTGAAGTGGGTGCAAGCAACAGAAACTAGAAAACATACAACAATTGAAAAGATGACTTTGGTGGATTTTGTGAAAGATAGCATCCTTTGCTGCGTAGCTCTGCTGAAATGTCGTCAGTTCAGAACTTTACCTGTTCGATGTCTAGGAGGACCTGTGACTCATGCTACTTCTTCCCTTTTCCCATTTGCTATTCAGGGTCCTGGCTGGATTCCTGGAACACAGGGGACATTTAGAAAATGGGTTAATCAAGTATAATAAATCAAAGTATTCCATATATTATGCAATTAGTGGCTACTTGGTTATTTTCCATAATGAAAAATAGTATAAATAATCTGAGTTTCTCAGTCTTTTTCTACCAAACACTCTTTTCATATCCAATTCAAGACATAAATAACTAGTAGTTATCTCTCTTGCAATTGGTATTTCAAATGCCCATTTGTATTTCTCTTCAAATTCCTTCCCAGGAAATATTTAATGAGTGCTTGTTAATTATGTCTGTGTTCAAAGATGGGATGTATCATTTGTAAGAAAGATCAAGTTTTGGCCTTTCATGGAGCATCTATTTTAATGAAAGAAAAAGACATGTGATGCAAAATTACATAATACAATTTATCAGATAAATAAAATGGGAAGTGAGAATAAAGAATAATAGAGGTGATTTTTAGATAGAGTTAATCAAGGAAGGCCTCTGTGCAAAACTAGCATCTATGATACACAATTTCAGGAAAATAAAAGGCAAATATGATGATTTCATGGAATGAAGAGTTTTGTGAAGCAGAGGATTAGAAAGAAGTCCACTGAGGGTGGGGCTTATGAGTGAATGGGAGACTGACAAGCAAGAACCAGATGTTCCGTGGTTGTGGAGATGCTTGGATTTTATTTTGATTGTGACAAAAGCCACCAAAAGTTTTGAAAAGAAAGTGATCTGATCTAATTTAGGCACTAAAATGATCATACTGACTGCTCTGTGGGAAAGAGGTAAGAAAATGGAATACAGCAAGAAGAGTCTATTGCAGCCTATGGTGGCTAAAGTGGGGTGATATTAATATAAAACTGGAGAGAACAGTTTGGATTCAGCCTTTATTTTCAGGCAGGAACAATGTGACTTCCTATAGATGAGAATTAGGTATAAAGGAAAGGAAGGAGTCAGATATGACTCCTCATATTTTGGCTTAAAATAACCAGATGTTTTGATGGCCTCATTTATTCAAGTAGGGAAGAAAGGGAATTTGAATTTGAAGATACCATTTTTGCATTATTTTTCAACCTGGGTATCAAATGTACTGGCTTATGCATTTAGAATTCTTTACGAGAGTAAATTAAGTTGTCCTTTTAGTTGGTAAACTAACTCTCAGTATGATAACATATATCAACAATCCTAAAAGCAAGTATCAGTAAACAAGGAAAAGGCTTTACTGAGAATTCTCTTCAGAAGTCATATAAGTGTTTTCAATATTATTATTATCCCTTTGTTAGGAAAGAAAATATTTTACCAAATATTTTACCAAGAATTTTACCAAAATCTTGCCTTCTTTATCCACATACACTCCCACTGGACTATTGTAATGTACCAAAAACCCCAAGGAAATACTGACAAATGAAAAGTTTAAGTATTTCATTCAAGGTGAAATAACAGTTCATTTAAACTTCCTATTGTTAAATATTATTACTAAAATAAGTGTTTTATCCAGTAGAATAAGGATATCTTGGTTTTCCCAGGTGGTTCAGTAATAAGGAAACTGCCTGTCAATGCAGACATGGGTTCAATCTTTGGGTCAGGAAGATCCCCTGGAAAAGAAAATGGGAATTCATTCCAGTCTTCTTGCCTGGGAAATGCCATGGACAGAGGAGCCAGGTGGGCTATAGTCCACAGGGTGGCAAAAGAATCAGACACGGCTTAGCGACTAAACAACAACAACATAAGGACGTCTTAACTGACTAGACGTTCACAAATTTTATTTCCTTTGTCTTTTGAGGTAACTTCATTAACTGTATTTGCTTTTTTTTTTTTTTTTTTTGCATTTTACCCACCCAGCATTCATTCTCTTGGTTTAATTCAAATCATTTCAGTGTACTTTTATAGAATTCTGTATCTACTACATGGTTGGTCTTTAGATCAGGATATTTTCTTTTGTTCTTAACTGAAATGATAGATTTGTGCCATCAAACCAAATTGGAATTTTTCTTCTATTACTTTCCAGTAAGAATAGAGTTCAGAAAGGAAATAATACAGATGCTTTTATTCCAAGGACAGAGTTTTAATGAAATCTTAAGTGGTCCCTATGAGAGAAATATCTTTTCCTTCCCAAGTCTTATTTTCAGCTGTTATTTATATTACATGTCCTTTCATATCCTTCAAATAACTGTCTTTTTTTTTTTTCAAATCCAGTTATTCATATTTGGTTTATAAATTCTACAGACATAGAAATTTAGATATATGAGGCTTTCTTTTATCCAAAGAATTTTAGTATTGCCTTTTTTGAGGAAGTACAGAAGCTTGTGGAGTTTAAGTATGTTCAGAAAATATCTGGAAATAGTAAATTACTACAAAATCATCTTGCAAAAAAAGTGGCAACTGAAGCACTATTGGTAATTGATTCATGCTAAAATAAAGCTGCTGTTGTGGTTCAGTCACTAAGTTGTGTCCAACTCTTTGTGACCCCATGGAATGCAGCACACCAGGCTCTTCTGTCCTTCATTATCTCCATGAACTTGCTCAAATTCATGTCCATTGAACTGGTGATGCTATCTATCTAACTCATCCTGTCAACCTCTTCTGTTGCCTTCAATCGTTCCTGGGATCAGGGTCTTTTCTGATGAGTCAGTTCTTTGCATCAGGTGACCAAAGTATTGGAGCCTCAGTTTCAACATCAGTTCTTCCAATGATTAATCAGTGTTTTGATTTCCTTTAGCATTGACTGGTCTGATCTCCTTGCAGTCAGAGGGACTCATGGGAGTCATCTTCAGCACCACAATTAGAAAGCATCGATTCTTTGGCACGCAGCCTTCTTTATGATACAACTCTCACATCTGTACATGACTGGTGGAAAAACCATAGCTTTGACTATACGTACTTTTGCTGGAGGGCTTCCCTGGTGGCTCAGAGGTTAAAGCGTCTGCCTCCAATGCGGGAGACCTGGGTTCAATCCCTGAGTCGGGAAGATCCTCTGGAGAAGGAAATGGCAACCTGCTCCAGTATTCTTGCCTGGAGAATCCCATGGACGGAGGAGCCTGGTAGGCTATAGTCCCCGGGGTTGCAAAGAGTCAGACATGACTGAGCGACTTCACCATCACCACTTCTGTTGGTAAAATAATGTCTCTGCTTTTTAATATGCTCTCTAGGTTTATCATAGCTTTTTAAAAATTCTTTCATTCAATTTCAAGACTGGAGTCGCCATCTGCAGTGAATTTTGAGCTTATGAAAATAAAATCTGTCACTGCTTCCAATTTTTCCCCCTTCTATTTGCCATGAAGTGATGGACCTGATGCCATGATCTTAGCTTTTTGAATGCTGACTTTCAAACCAGCTTTTTAACTGTCCTCTTTCACTCTCATCAAGAGGCTTTTAAATCCTCTTCACTTTCTTCCATTAGACTGGTATCATCTGCACCTTTGTGATTTTGATATTTCTCCTCGCAACCTTGATTCCAGCTTGTGATTCATCCAGCCCAGCATTTTGTACTCTGAATAGAAGTTTAATAAGCAGGGTGACAATATACAGCCCTACTGTACTCCTTTCCCAATTTTGAAGCAGTCCATTATTCCATGTCTGGTTCTAACTAATAGCTTCTTAACCCATAGACAGGTTTCTCAGGAGACAGGTAAGGTGGCTGGTACTCCTATCTCTTTAAGAATTTCCCACAGTTTGTTGTGAGCCACACAGTCAAAGGCTTCCTAGCCTAGTCAAGGAAGCAGATGTTTTTCAGGAACTCTCTTTTATTGTCCATGTCCAACAAATGTTGACTATTTGATCTCTGGTTCCTCTGACTCATTGAAGCCTAGCTTATACATCTGGAAGTTCTTGTACTATTGTAGAAGAACTTCATGCCCTTTGGAAGCCTAGCTTGAGGTATCTTGAGCACAACCTTCCTAACATGTGAAATGAGTGCAGTTGTGTGGTACTTTGAACATTCTTTAACATTGCCTTTTATTGGGATTGAAATGAAAACTGACCTTTTCCAGTCCTGAGCCACTGTTGCATTTTCCAAATTTGCTGATATATTGAATGCAGCACTTTGATAGCATCACCTTTTAGGATTTTAAATACCTCAGCTGAATTCCATTACCTCCACTAGCTTTGTTAGTACTAATGCTTCCTAAGGAACACTTGACCTCACACTCCAAGATGTCTGGCTTGAGGTGGGTGACCACACTATTGTGATTATCTGGGTCATTAAGACCATCTTTATAGAGTTCTTCTGTGTGTTCTTGTCCCATCTGCTTTTAAAAATATTATTTTTAATTGGAGGATAATTACTTTACAATGTTGTGATGGATTTCTGCCATATGTCAACAAGAAATAACCACAGGTACACATGTTCCCTCACTTCTGAACCTCTGTCCTTATCTCCTCTCCATCTGCTTAATCTCTTCTGCTTCTGTTAGGTCTTTACGGGTTCTGTCCTTTATCCTGCCCATGTTTGCATGAAATGTTCCATTGGTATCTCTAATTTTCTTGAAGAGAGCGCTAGTCTTTCCCATTCTATTGTTTTCCTCTATTTCTTGCATTTTTCATGTAAGAAAGCCTTGTTTTCTCTCCTCCTCCTGCCAACAGAGGATGAAATGGTTGGATGGCATCACTAACTTGATGGACAGGAGTTTGAGCAATCTCCAGAAGCTGGTGATGGACAGGGAGGCCTGGCGTGCTGCAGATCATGGGGTCACAAAGATTTGGACACGACTGAGCAACTTAACTGAACTGTTCTCTCTCTTTGCTCTTCTCTGGAACTTTGCATTCAGTTGGGTATATCTTTCCTTTTCTCCCTTGCCTTTCACTTATCTTCTTTACTCAGCTATTTATAAAGCTTCCTCAGACAACCAATTTGCCATTTTGCATTTCTTTTTCTTTCGGATGATTTTGGTCACTGCCTTCTCTACAGTGTTACGGACCTTCATCCATAGTTCTTTAGGCACTCTCTCTACCAGATCGAATCTCTTGAATCTATTATTCATTGCCATGGTTTTTTACCTAAATCAAATACCTTATGATTATAGGCATTTGATTTAGGTCATATTTGAATGGTTTAGTGGTTTTCCCTACTTTATTTTCAATTTAAGCCTGAATTTTGCAAAAAGAAAACATAATCTGAGCCACAGGCAGTTTAGGTCTTGTTTTCACTGACTGTATAGAGCTTCTCCATCTTCAGCTGCTAAGAACATAATCAATCTGATTTCAGTATTGATGATTTGGTGATGTCCATGTATAGAGTCTCTTGGGTTGTTGGAAAAGGGTATTTGCTATTACTTGTGTGTTCTCTTGACAAAACTCTGCTAGCCTTTATCCTGTTTCATTTTGTACTCCAAGACCAAACTTGACTGTTATTCCAGGTTCCTCTTGATTTCTTACTTTTGCATCCTATTCCCCTATGATGAAAAGGACACCATTTTGGTTTTGGTTTTATTTCAGGTAGATGTTGTCAGTTTTCAAAGAACCTATCAATTTCAGCTATTTGGCATCAGTGGTTTGGGAACAGACTTGTATTATTATGATGTTAAATGGTTTGCCTTTTAAACAAAGCAAGATCATGTTGAAACAAGTTAATTTATTATTGACACACTATGCAATAGTCAATTCTGATCACTTAAACTGTTTTTGATAAGATAAAAATAATAAATATAAAGACAAATTTGACTTCAAAAATTTCAAATAACTAGAACTTTCTGTTCAGTTGCTGAGTAGTGTTCAACTCTTTGCAACCCCATGGACTGCAGCATGCCAGGCCTCCCTGTCCATTACCATCTCCCAGAATTTGCTCAAATTCATGTTCATCAAGTTGGTGATGCCATCCAACCATCTCATCCTCTGTCATCCCCTTCACCCCCTGCTTTCAATCTTGCCCTGCATCAGGGTCTTTTCCAATGAGTCAGTTCTTTGGATCAGGTGGCCAAAGTATTGGAGTTTCAGCCTCAACATCACTCCCTCCAATGAACACTCAGGACTGATCTCCATTAGGATGGACTGGTTGGAACGCCTTGCAATCCAAGGGACTCTCAAGAGTCTTCTCCAACAAACACCACAGTTCAAAAGCATCAATTATTCGGTGTTCAGTCTTCTTTATAATCCAACTCTCACATCCATACATGAATACTGGAAAACCATAGCTTTGACTAGAAGGACCTTTGTTGGCAAAGTAATGTCTCTGCTTTTTAATATGCTGTCTAGGTTGGTCATAGTTTTTCTTTCAAGGAACAAGCATCTTTTAATTTCATAGCTGCAGTCACCATCTGCAGTGATTTTGGAGCCCAAGAAATAAAGTCTGACACTGTTTCCACTGTTTCCCCATCTATTTCCCATGAACTGATGGGACCAGATGCCATGATCTTCGTTTTCTGAATGTTGAGCTTTAAGCCAACTTTTCACTCTCCTCTTTCACTTTCAAGAGGCTTTTTCGTTCCTCTTCACTTTCTGCCATAAGGGTTGTGTCATCTGCATATCTGAGGTTCTTGATATTTCTCCCGGCAATCTTGATTCCAGCTTGTGCTTTTACTGGCCCAGCATTTCTCATGATGTACTCTGCATATAAGTTAAATAATCAGGGTGACAGTATACAGCCTTGATGTACTCCTTTTCCTATTTGGAACCAGTCTGTTGTTCCATGTCCAGTTCTAACTGTTGCTTCCTGACCTGCATACAGATTTCTCAAGAGGCAGGTCAGGTGGTCTGGTATTCCCATTCTTTCAGAATTTTCCACAGTTTATTGTGATCCACATAGTCAAAGGCTTTGGCATAGTCAAAAAAGCAGAAATAGATGTTTTTCTGGAACTCTCTTGCTTTTTCAGTGATCCAGCAGATGTTGGCAATTTGATCTCTGGTTCCTCTGCCTTTTCTAAAACCAGCTTGAAGTTCACAGTTCATGTATTGCTAAAGCCTGGCTTGGAGAATTTTGAGCATTACTTTACTAGCGTGTGAGATGAGTGTATGTAAATTAGTTTATTTGGTTGACAGAATAAAACACACTTTAGGATAATATTTTAGCTACCCCAAAACTACTTCAGAATAGCTTAATTAACAATTCTTAGTTAAAAAGTTTGCTTTAACATTCTTATACTAATGTACAGCTTAATATCTGTCTACCATCCTTTCCATTATATAGATTGGAGTTAAAAAGTCCTCATATAAGCAACAGAAATAATTTTGAAGGTTCTACCAACCATATTAGGGCAACAGAGCTGATTTTATTAGGTTGTTTATTTCCATTCAGTCCTGCTATTTTAACATTTCAACTCTAATTTTTGTTGTATATTTATAACCTTAATTTAGTTTTGGAAAAACAGTTTTAATAAATATTTCTTGAATTAAATTGTAATCACATTTAATATTTTTCATTCATTAAATATGTCAACTATTGATAAATATTTGAGTTGGTAAAAATATTTGATTGGAAACATCAACAACTGTTTTCAAAACATCTTATCTCTATCATTCCTCTAGCAATATGATATTATATTTCAAGTTATTTTAATTTTTTACCTAACTCATGTCCATCGAGTCGGTGATGCCATCTAGCCATCTCAACTTTCTACGTCATTCCTTCCAAAGAAATCCCAGGGTTGATCTCCTTCAGAATGGACTGGTTGGATAACCTTGCAGTCCAAGGGACTCTCAAGAGTCTTCTCCAACACCACAGTTCAAAAGCATCAATTTTTTGGTGCTCAGCCTTCTTCACAGTCCAACTCTCACATCCATACATGACCACAAGAAAAACCATAGCCTTGATGAGACGGACCTTAGTCGGCAAAGTAATGTCTCTGCTTTTCAATATACTATCTAGGTTGGTCATAACTTGTCTTTTGATTTCATGCCTGCAGTCACCATCTGCAGTGATTTTGGATCCCAGAAAAATAAAGTCTGACACTGTTTCCACTGTTTCCCCATCTATTTCCCATGAAGTGATGGGACCGGATGTCATGATCTTCGTTTTCTGAATGTTGAGCTTTAAGCCAACTTTTTCGCTCTCCTCTTTCACTTTTATACTTTCATTTACATAGATTAGAGGAACAATAACTGAGTATAACATACTGGTTTGTCAAGCAGGTTCTGAGCCAAGAGGCAGAACCAACTTGAAGAAAGAGTTTGGGGTAAACGCATAGTACATTAGCATAGCTTAAGACAAACATTTCCATAAGAAAAAGGCATTGGTTATCTCTAGCTTTAAGAATAGTTAACTTCAGGTGAAACCAGGTGTCATTATGGCAACACAGTATTTTCAGAGAAACCTCCTTTTAAATTTGTATAGAGAAGGAAAAAAATATCTCGTTTGTTTCCTCCTGCCGCTTAAGAGAAATAAAAATGTCTGACATTTGCAGGCTATTTCCTCCGTTTGGAGACCCCTGGACTTCTTGCCTGTTACCCTCTCACTAGGCCCATGGATTTATGTAAATTGTAAGTGCTCAAATAGGAGATGACAAGAGTGAACATCGATATTTTAGGAATAGGTGAACTAAAATGGATGGGAATGGGAGAATTTAATTCAGATGACCATTATATATAGTATTGTAGGTAAGAATCCCTTAGAAGAAATGGAGTAGTCCTCATAGCCAACAAGAGTCTGATATGAATTACTTGGGTGCAGTCTCAAAAACGACAAGATGATCTCAGTTCATTTCCAAAACAAACCATTCAGTAATCCAAGTTTATGCCCCAATCATGGATGCCATACAAGCTGAAGTTGAATGGTTCTATGAAGACCTACAAGACCTTCTAGAATTATCATCAAGAAAGATACACTTTTCATGAGAGGGGACAGTGATGCAAAAGTAGGAAGTCAAGAGATACCTGCAGTAACGAGCAAGTTTGACCTTGGAGTATGAAATGAAGTAGGACAAATGCTAATAGAGTTCTGACAAAAGAACAAACTGGTCATAGCAAACATCTTCTTCCAACAACAGAAGAGACGACTCTACACATAGACATCACCATATGGTCAATATGGAAATCAGATTTATTATATTATTGGCAGCCAAAGATGGAGAAGCTCTAAACAGTCAGCAAAAATGACTTGGACCTGACTGTGGCTCAGATCATGAGTTTCTGCTTATACAGTAACAATGTCATTTTTTTAAATAAGGAAATGCTACATAATACCATAGAATTTGATACTTTAATTAACTGGATTCATTGAACAAACTAAATAATTGCCAGAATATTTTGTTCAGAATGGATTGTGTGCACATAAGGAAATAAAGGCATGAAATAAGCATGAAAAGTAGACATTCAGTTTTAAACATTAGAGATAATACTATCAGACCTACCATAGAGACCAATATTGAGCTAACGCCACTGTTTCTCGAGGTAAAATTGACATCATTTAAAATACTAGCAGGACTAAGTCTTATGTACAGGCAACAAGTGTCAAACTTAGTCTTCCCTTTGAAGGAATATTCACTAATGCTCCTCTATCAAATTCTCCTTTGCCTTACTTTTATCCATCCATAGTATTTAACCATTTTGGGATTCTTTTGACAGTCCACAACTCACTAATTTTAAAGACAAAGACACCTATCTCTCTTATCACTTATCTTATTCTTTTTTTTTTTTTTCTGTCTACAGATAGACCATTTTCTGAATTCCAATGCTCCCAGGTGTATTTCAAAGTAATTTATATTTTCTACTATTTTTTCACCATTACTTAATCTATGATTATCACAGATAATCCTTTAAGCATATTGGATAGTTAGATCATTATCTGAAGAAATTTTTTCATAACTTATTTTCCTAATTACTTCAAACAGTCCCAAGTACTTGGCTAGTGCTAAATAAAACTTTTATTTTAAACACTGAAAGATCCAAATCTAGGTTAAAATATACATTTTCCATGAAAACTTCATAAACTAGTTTCAATTTACTAGATAATTCTCTTATGCTATATATCTTTAATATTTATAATAAGTTTACAGAAAATCAGCTCAAATTTATTAACAAACTCTCTGAGATCAACATTTTACTTACCTAAGTATTATATCTTCTTTCTTTTGAACTCTACTATATTTCCTAAAACTTAACTCAGTGATCTGAATTCTAAAGAAGTCTTAACTACTATACATGGGGATATATATGAGTCTAACAAAAAGCACAGAGTCGGCAAACTCTACAGGTTGATAAGGTTTGAAAGACAAGATTAACTTGATTGACTATGCTTTACTAAATGTGCCTTCTAAATGAAAAAAAATTAATCTAGTTATTACAGAAAAGAGGAAACCAAAACCCCTCAAACATATGTGAAAAAGTCTCAACTCACTTAGCAATCAGAGAAATGCAAAACCACAATTATATTCCATTACAAACCCACCAGACTAACAAACATTTAAATGTATTTGAAAATGTTAAGTACAGATGACAATGTGGGTACTACGGATGCAAACTAGTATTTAGGAAACTTTAAACTACACTTATCCTATAGTGTAGCAATTCAATTCTATGCAGAGATACACTAGAAAAACATTTGATCCTGCGTATCAGAAGATGTACAAAATTGATTTCAGCAGGATTTTTTTTCCAACTAGTCTGAAATTTTATATGTTTACCATTCATAGAATGGATATATTTTGTTCAAGGAATATAAAACTGTAGAACATGAAGATATTAGGGAGAAAAAGAATTTACTATCTTAGATTCTATGACTGAACCTGAAAATTAAACTTACATAAGACAGATTTACAGAAAAGAAGCAAACAGATTTTACTTAATATTTTAACGTGCACAAAGGAGTCTTCATAAGAAAAATGAAGATCTGAAAAAACAGGACCAGGAGCTTATATACACTTTCTAACAAAGAAGTGGTAAATTTGTGGAGAAGTGACAAAACAAAGATATTTGAGCTTAGGGGTAATGAATTACGAGAAAGCGACTAGGAAGTACACAGAGGAAATTAATAGAAGATAAGGGTTATTTTAATAGATTTGTTTGTACTGATTGGTTTTGGCATCATCGCTGTTTCCAATGGTAAGAATGTTCTCTTCCTTGTACAGAGAGGACATCTTTCTCATGCTTATTTTATGGCTGGCTTTTAGGTAGAAAGGAGATTTGTCAGAGAGTCCTTCCTGCAACTGCTGTTTCTCTGGTGCTTTCAAGCTCAAAATAATTAATATGCTAAAGTGGTATATTTTGGAAATAACATGTTTTGAACCTGTTCAAAAATGGATAGGTTGTGTGATGGTTAATTTTGTATGTCAGCTTGACTAGGATAATGTATGCCTAGAATGTTAGTAAAACATTATTTCTGAGTTTGTCTGTGAGAGTGTTTCTGGAAGGAATTAGCATTTAAAAATGTTTCCTTGTGTACAGTTAATTCACAATGTTGTGCTAGTTTCAAGCGTACAGCAAAATGAATCCATTATACATATGCATATATCCATCTTAAGAAGCTTTTCCCATATAAATCATTACAGACTATTGTATAGAGTTTTCTCTGCTATACTTATTAGTCCTTAATAGTTATCTATTTTATTAGTCTTATATGTTTTATATAGTGTATGTATGTCAATCCCAATATCCCAATTTATCCCTCTCCTCTTCCCCCTTGGTACCCATAAGTTTGTTTTCTATATGTGTGAATTTATGTTTTTTTTTTTCCATTTATGTTTTATAAATAAGTTAATTTGTACCTTTTTTTTAGGTATCACATATAAGTGGTATCATATTGTATTTGTCTTTCTCTATCTGACTTACTTCACTCAGAATGACAATCTCTAGGTCCACCCATGTTGCTGCAAAAGGCACTCAATTCAGTTCAGTTCAGTTCAGTCGCTCAGTCGTGTCCGACTCTTTGTGACCCCATGGACCGAGGCACGCCAGGCCTCCCTGTCCATCATCAACTCCTGGAGTCCACCCAAACCCATGTCCATCGAGTCGATGATGCCATTCAACCATCTCATTCTCTGTCGTGCCCTTCTCCTCATGCCCTCAATCTTTACCACCATCAGGGTCTTTTCCAATGAGTCAGCTCTTTGTATCAGGTGGCCAAAGTACTGGAGTTTCAGCCTCAACATCAGTCCTTCCAATGAACACCCAGGACTGATCTCCTTTAGGATGGACTGGTTGGATTTCCTTGCAGTCCAAGGGACTCTCAAGAGTCTTCTCCAACTCCACAGTTCAAAAGCACCAATTCTTCTGTGCTCAGCTTTCTTTATAGTCCAACTCTCACATCCATACATGACCACTGGAAAAACCATAGCCTTGACTAGACGGACCTTTGTTGGCAAAGTAATGTCTCTGCTTTTTAATATGCTGTCTAGATGGGTCATAACTTTCCTTCTAAGGAGTAAGCATCTTTTAATTTCTTTTCTGTAATTGCCATCTGCAGTGATTTTGGAGCCCAGAAAAATAAAGTCAGCCACTGTTTCCCCATCTACTTGCCATGAAGTGATGGGACTGGATGCCATGATCTCAGTTTTCTGAATGTTGAGCTTTAAAAGCCAACTTTTTCACTCTCCTCTTTCACTTTCATCAAGAGCCTCTTCAGTTCTTCTTCACTTTCTGCCATAAGGGTGGTGTCATGCAAAAGGCACTATTTCGCCCCTTTTACGGGTAAGTAATGTTTCATTTATATCTGTACCACATCTTCTTTATCCACCCTTCTGTTGGTGGACATGCAGCGATCAAAGCAGTATGGCGCCGGCACAAAAACAGAAAATACATCAGTGAAATAGGACACAAAGTCCAGAGATAAACCCATGCGCTTATGGTCACCTAATATATACAAGGTAAAAATAGACACTGGAGAAAAGAAAGAAACTTCAATATATGATACTGGAAGACTAGAGCTACATGTAAAATAATGAAATTAGAACATTCTCTAACATTATACAGAATAATGGATTAAACATCTAAATGTAAGACCAGATACTATAAAACTCTTAGAGGAAACAGGCAGAAAACTTCTGGGCATAAATCTCAGCAAGATCTTTTCTGATTCACCTCCTAGAGTAATGAAAATAAAAACAAAAATAAACAAATGGGACCTAATTAAACTTAAGAAGCTCTTGCACAGCATAAACAAAACAAAATAACAACCCTCAGAATGGGAGAAATGTTTGCAAATTAAGCAACCTGAAAGGAATTAAATCTCCAAAACATACAAACAGTTCATGCAGCTCAATATCAAAGAAAAAAAAAAAACTCAATCAAAAATTGTGGGGAAGATCTAAGAAGACATTTCTCCACAAAAAACATATAGATGGCCAAAAGCACATGAAAAGTGCCGCTCAACAATCACTAAGTATTAGAGAAATGTGAATCAAAACTACAATGAGGTATCACCTCACACCGCCAGAATTGCCATGATTAAAAAATCTACAAACAATAAATGATTGGGAGGGTGGGAATATAATGTTCTCCATTATGAAGAACAGTATAGAGTTTCCTTAAAAGACTAAAAATAGAGCTATCATACGATTCAGCAATCCTAATCCAGAGAGAAAGGTAATCCAAAAAGATACATGCACCCCAGTGCTTACTGCAGCAGTATTTACAATAGGCAGGACACAGAAGCACCAAGATTAGCACTTGGGTCAAGATCAGCAATGCTGGTGGACATTACCCACTCCTTTGAGGTCCTGAATAGGAAAAAAGGCAGAGGACGGGTGAATTCTCTCTCTGTTTGAACTGGGACATCTATGTTTTGCTTGTGGAAGTCAATATTTCTAGTTCTCAGGCATTTGGATTCAGACTTGGACTTAGACCACTGGTTGCCCTGCCTCTTTGGAGTTGGACTGAATTACACTACCTGCTTTCCTGGTTCTTCAATTTGCAGACAATACATCATGGGATTTCTCAATCTCCATAACCATGTGTGCCCTTTCTTCTAATAAATCTCTCTCTCTCCATGAATACACATTTATTTTTTCTTTTCTGGAGAACCCCATCTATATAGGCAGTGTGCAACAGCACACAACAAATTCACAATATTTAGCTTAGAAGACAAGGCACATGATTATATATAGTATGAGTTAATCTATGTAGAGTTCAAGACCAGGCAAACTAAAACAATGTTATAAATGTGTATATACACAGTAAAATAAATAAGCAGGGAGTTGTTATAACAGAGATCAGGAGAGTGATCATTTTTTCAGGAAGAAACATTTTTGGAGAGGAACAGTAAGAAATGTCAAGGGTGCCAAAAACAATCTTTTTTTAACAAGGTGGTGATCATACAGATATTCATTAATAATTTTTAAATGAATCATACATTTGATCACTCATGTGCATATAATGCATGAGTGATCAAATATATATTTCACACTGTAGTAAAAATCAAACCAGCTTGAATTTTACACAGCACAGAACTGAACAAAGAAATAGGTAGTGGGGGAATAGGAAAAAAATTAAGAACATAGAGAAAAGAATTGGTTTATTTTCCCAGGATCTCAATAAAACATTTAGCTAAATATTTCTTGGCTTAGTTCAAATTTATAAAAGGCTTAACAAATGAGATTGACTTCTATAATAGAGAGACAAGATACCTGAAGAGCCACGGCACAGACAGCTTAATTGGCTTTCATTAAGATTTTGATTATATTGGCATATACAGTTATGTAATGTGGCATATGATACTCAGACTATCAGGTTAGTAAATGACTTCAGTATTGACTGTGGCTTTTGGAAATTAGGTGATTAGTGGTTTAGGAGCAAAAGGAAATAAAATAAAAGAAGATGGAAAGAAATAAAGGAGCACTCAGAAAATTTTGTCTAGTCATTGTAAGATATTAATCTTTGCCATATTATTTTTTTCTCTCACTTAGGTTATGCTTTCAATTAAAATATAATTTTAGGCATTGTAGAAGACTTCAAATACTCACTTTGGTATAGTTCATAAAAGTCTTTTATTAATATTCCTCTTTTTAGAGCTGAAATAGGGAAAATCTTCCTTTTCTCTTAGTTTTAAAGGTGGTGTTTTGTACATGCTGCTAAGTCACCGCAGTCGTGTCTGACTCTGTGCAACCGCATAAAACGGCAGCCCACCAGACTCCCCCGTCCCTGGGATTCTCCAGGCAAGAACACTGGAGTGGGTTGCCATTTCCTATGTTTTGTACATAGAGCTCTAACTCCCAGAGACCTCTTTAAGAATCCATGAGGAACTGTTTCCAAAATTAAGACACAATCTTTAAAATTACTTAAGTAAAATTAAAAATGACACTTGAAGCCCATTTGACTTTTTTCACCTACTTAAGCCACTACAAATTGTAAATTTTCTACTGCATAATCATTCCTAAAGGAAGGAAACATTATATTTGTATGCCCTTTGCCAAGCCTAAAGTGGGGGAAAAAGTGTACCTTGTGTGTAGCACATATACCTCCTATTGGTGCTGTCTGCGTATAATGCATATTAGCATGTATGAGCTGTGGTGATATATATATATTTTTTTTCCAGCAGTGAAGTCAATACTGGTCCTGTTCATCAGTAAAAATGTTCAGTTACCGACACACACAGATACACACACACATTAATTGAGAGACACTATTAAATGAAATGACAGAATAAACAATCCAAATAATCTCCTCATAAGAGACATTTAGGAATGCTAGTTTAAAAATTATAAATAGTCTCTCAATTATATGAATTAGCTCTCAAGAAAATAAAGAAAATCTCTAGGTACCAAAATGAAAAGAAAGCCAAAACTAAAGCAGTTAATTAGAATGAAATCTGTAGTTAACTTCAAAATCTTCCTAAACCCTAATATTCAAGAATTTGGATATTAATGGCTGCAATAGTATAGATATTGAAGCCCTGGGGGGCCATGAAAGGACTAAACTGCCACAATAATACCAGCACAGAGTTATCTACCACCAATAGAAGAATATAAAGAGAAAAATCATGAGTTTAACCTGACCTCCAATTGGAAAATATCACCCATGAAATTATAACTAAACATCTACACCCTCATGAATTTATAGATTTGAAGATCCTTGGAATACCAATCAGAAGTAAAGACAACTTATTTGTACCATGACCCTCAATTAGGACTGCACAAAATTTCTACGTATAACATGATATAAAATGAGTCAACACAAAAATAAATGTGGTACAGTGAAAGACTGAGAAGACTTAGATGCCTAAAATTTTCAGAATGGGATTTTGGAATATATAGTATAAAATATATAGCTAAAATTTAGTTGGAGACAAAACTAGGAAAAGGAAGAAAACAGAACAAATCCCTCCAAACTATGAAGAATATTATTCAAATTATCAAATATAATGTCTTGAAATCACAAATACAATTTCTGCAATTACATAGGTAATGAATTAGATGAACAGTTTAGATACAGCTAAGAAAAATTTAGTAAGCTCAAAAATAAAACAGATGAAGTTACCTAAATTGACACAGATGGAAGATAAATGGAAAATAAAAATTTTAAAATATGGAGAAGAGACAGAAAATATTTAAAAATTCTAAGAGTTCAAGAGAAACAGATAAAAAGATGGAGGAGAGATAGTATTCAGAGAGATAATAGGTGATGATTTCCAGAATTAATGAAAGATGTGTCATTAATTAATTAATGAAATATTTAAAAGAACAAAAATACACAATGAATATTTATATAACTGGAAATAAACATTTAAGGTGCCAAAGGCAAAAAGATTTTTCAGCTGACCCTTGAAAAACATGGGTTTGAACTACATGGATCCACTTATTCAAAGTTTTTTTCAATAGTAAACACCACAGTGCTATATGAGCCACCGTTGGTTGAGTCTGTTGATGTGGAAATACAGATACAGAGGAACCATGTATATGAAGGGCCAACTTAAGTTTCACATGGACTTCTGAGTGCATGGAAGGTCAGTCCCCCTACAAGCCCCAGATTACTATAAGATCTGTTGTATTTTATTTTCAAATTTCAACTATACACCACAGTGTTACTAACTGTAATGAATGTGCCATACATTACATCCCTAGAACTTGTTCCTTTTAATGAGGGGTTATGTTCTTTGAGCAACATCGACCAATTTCCCACATCCATTCCCCAAATCCTTGGTAAACACGCTAGCCTCTGTGCATATGAGCTTGGCT
This sequence comes from Capricornis sumatraensis, assembly GCF_032405125.1. NCBI lineage: Eukaryota > Metazoa > Chordata > Mammalia > Artiodactyla > Bovidae > Capricornis > Capricornis sumatraensis. The sequence goes on from NW_027184626.1 coordinate 3,026,917, forward strand.
TTTATTTCCCACATATAAGCGATATAACACAGCATTTGTCTAACTTACTTCACTTAGCATAATGCCCTCAACGTCCAACTACGGTGTCACTAACGGCAGCACTTCCTTCTTTCTCCTGATTGACTCATGTTCTGTTGGACACATATATACACACTTTTTTTCTTTTTCTTTGTCTAGCCATCCCTTAACAAACGTATAGGTTGTTCACTTACCTTGGTCACTGTGAATAATGGTTACCATGAATAATGCTGCAATAACCATGGAAATGCAGATATATCTTCAAGATCCTCTTTTCAGAAATTGAATTGATAGATTGTCCATCTAGTCAAGGCTATGGTTTCTCCTGTGGTCATGTATGGATGTGAGAGTTGGACTGTGAAGAAGGCTGAGTGCCGAAGAATTGATGCTTTTGAACTGTGGTGTTGGAGAAGACTCTTGAGAGTCCCTTGGACTGCAAGGAGATCCAATCAGTCCACTCTGAAGGAGACCAGTCCTGGGATTTCTTTGGAAGGAATGATGCTAAGACTGAAACTCCAGTACTTAGGCCACCTCATGCGAAGGGTTGACTCATTGGAAAAGACTCTGATGCTGGGAGGGATTGGGGGCAGGAGGAGAAGGGGACGACAGAGGATGAGACGGCTGGATGGCATCACTGACTCGATGGACGCGAGTCTGAGTGAACTCCGGGAGTTGGTGATGGACAGGGAGGCCTGGCGTGCTGCGATTCATGGGGTCGCAAAGAGTCGGACACAACTGAGTGACTGAACTGAACTGAACTGAAGTGAAGGTAGTTCTAATTTACATTTTTTAAGGAACCTCCATAATGTTTTACATAATTGTTGTTGTTCAGTTATTAAGTTGTATCTATTTGTGACCCATGGATTGCAGCATGCCAGGATTCCCTGTCAATCACCGTCTCCCAGAGTTTACTCAAACTCATGTCCATTGAGTTGGTAATGCCATGCAACAATCTCATCCTCTGCCATCCCCTTCTCTTCCTGCCCTCAATCTTTCCCAGCATAAGGATCTTTTCCTAGGAGTCGGCTCTTCACATCAGGTGGCCAAACATTGGAGCTTCAGCATCAGTCCTTCCAGTGAGTATTTGGGGTTGATTTCCTTTAGGATTGATGGGTTTGATATCTTGTACAAGGGACAGCTTTCCATAGTGGCTGCACCAATTTACATTCTCACCTAGAGTGCATAAGCATTCTTTCTCTTAACATCCTTCCTGACATGTTATCTTGAGCTTTTGATCGTCATTCTAACAGGCATGATGTGATAGCTCATTATGGTTTTATGTTTTCCTGATTATTAGTGATAGTGAACACCTTTTCATGTAACTGTTGGCCAGGTATTGTTTTTGGAATGCCTTCTCTGGAAAAATGTCTATTTAGTTCCTCTGCCCATTTTGAAATCAAATGGCTTTATTTTTTCCTATCAAGTTGTATTAATTCTTTATATATTTTGGATATTAACTCATCAGATATATGATTCACAAGTATTTCTACCATTAAATCACACTTGATTATAGTGTAAGATTCTTTTAGTGTGCTGTTAAATTTGGTTTACTAATATTTTGTTGACGATTTTTACATCTATATTAATCAGGGATATTGGTCTTTAGTCTTCCTTTCTTGTATCATCTTATTTGGCTCTGGTTTTAGGGAAATGCTATCCTTGTTAAATGAATGCAGAGTATTCCATTTCTTCGAGCTTGACCAATTTTTTATGTATAATCAGTATCTTAACTGCAAAGGGTCTTACCTTTGCATTTCTGTGGAATCAGTTGTATCATCTGATTCATTTCTGATTTCGAGTCTTCTCTCTTTTAGTCTTGCATCTAACCAAAGTTTTGATTATCGTTTCAAAGAAACAGCTCTTAATTTCATTGTTCTTTTCCATTGTCTTTTTAATCTCTTTTTAACTTATTCCCCCTGTGATCTTTGTAATTGTCTTCCTCCTCCTAATTTGGGGCTTCATTTCTTCTTCTTTTTCTTCTTTTTAACTAATTTGTTGTAGTTTAAAGTTAGTGCTTATTTGAAATTTTTCTTGTTTCTTGAAAGAAGTTCTGTATCTTTTGACTGGAGAATTTACTCCATTTACTTAAATAGTTTATTGGTAGGTATGGACTTAATATCATCATTTTGTTAACTGTTTTCTGAATTTTTTTGTAATTACTTTGTTACTTTCTTTTCTCCTGATTTTTTTCTTCTATGATTTGAAGATTGCACCATACATCACAAATCCATGGCATTCCTGGATTTCTTTCCCCTTCTCTTTTGTGTATCTACTACAGATTTTTGCTTTGTGTTTACCATGAAGCTTACATAAAACTGTTTATAAAATAAAATAGTCTATTTTAAGGTGATAACTACTTAAGTTCTAATGCAAACTGAAGCTGTTTTTTTCTTTTTAACACTGCTTGCCCATATTTTGTTTTCGATGTCTCAGATTAATATTTTTACTTTGTGTATGCATTAACAGATTATTGTATTTGTCTTTTAATCTTCATATATTTATAAGTGATTTATATACTCTGAATACTCTGAAGTTAACTGTGTATTTACTTTCACTGGGTTTCCCTGATAGCTTAGTTGGTAAAGAATCTGCCTGCAATGCAGGAGACCCTGGTTCAAATCCTGGGTCGGGAAGATCCCCTGGAGAAGGGATAGGATACACACTCTAGTATTCTGGCCTGGAGAATTCCATGGACTGTATAGTTCATGGGGTCGCAAAGATTCAGGCATGACTGAGTGACTTTCACTTCACTTCACTTCACTTCACTTATTTTCACCAGTGAGATTTATTATTTCATATGTTTTGCTTTTACTAACTAGTGTTCCTTTGCTTCTTCTTGAAGAAGTCCCTTTAATATTTCTTATAAGGACAGTCTAGTGGTGATGATCTCTTTCAGCTTTTACTTATCTGGAAAATCCAGACTTTCTTACCTCTTTTGATACGGGTCTCTTCTTTTTTTTTATTTTATTTTATTATTTTTTTTTAAATCTTTAATTCTTACATGTGTTCCCAAACATGAACCCCCCTCCCACCTCCCTCCCCATAACATCTCAGTGGGTCATCCCCATGCACCAACCCCAAGCATGCTGTATCCTGCGTCAGACATAGACTGGCGATTCAATTCTTACATGATAGTATACATGATAGAATGCCATTCTCCAAAATCATCCCACCCTCTCCCTCTCCCTCTGAGTCCAAAAGTCCGTTATACACAGCTGTGTCTTTTTTCCTGTCTTGCATACAGGGTCATCATTGCCATCTTTCTAAACTCCATATATATGTGTTAGTATACTGTATTGGTGTTTTTCTTTCTGGCTTACTTCACTCTGTATAATCGGCTCCAGTTTCATCCACCTCATTAGAGCTGATTCAAATGTATTCTTTTTAACGGCTGAGTAATACTCCATTGTGTATATGTGCCACTGCTTTCTTATCCATTCATCTGCTGATGGACATCTAGGTTGTTTCCATGTCCTGGCTATTATAAACAGTGCTGCGATGAACACTGGGGTACATGTGTCTCTTTCAATTCTGGTTTCCTCGGTGTGTATGCCCAGCAGTGGGATTGCTGGGTCATAAGGTAGTTCTATTTGCAATTTTTAAAGGAATCTCCACACTGTTCTCCATAGTGGCTGTACTAGTTTGCATTCCCACCAACAGTGTAGGAGGGTTCCCTTTTCTCCACACCCTCTCCAGCATTTATTGCTTGCAGATTTTTGGATCGCTGCCATTCTGACTGGTGTGAAGTGGTACCTCATTGTGGTTTTGATTTGCATTTCTCTGATAATGAGTGATGTTGAGCATCTTTTCATGTGTTTGTTAGCCATCCGTATGTCTTCTTTGGAGAAATGTCTATTTAGTTCTTTGGCCCATTTTTTGATTGGGTCATTTATTTTTCTGGAATTGAGCTGCATAAGTTGCTTGTATATTTTTGAGATTAGTTGTTTGTCAGTTGCTTCATTTGCTATTATTTTCTCCCATTCAGAAGGCTGTCTTTTCTCCTTGCTTATAGTTTCCTTTGTTGTGCAGAAGCTTTTAATTTTAATTAGATCCCATTTGTTTATTTTTGCTTTTATTTCCAGTATTCTGGGAGGTGGATCATAGAGGATCCTGCTGTGATTTATGTCTGAGAGTGTTTTGCCTATGTTCTCCTCTAGGAGTTTTATAGTTTCTGGTCTTACATTTAGATCTTTAATCCATTTTGAGTTTATTTTTGTGTGCGGTATTAGAAAGTGATCTAGTTTCATTCTTTTACAAGTGGTTGACCAGTTTTCCCAGCACCACTTGTTAAAGAGATTGTCTTTACTCCATTGTATATTCTTGCCTCCTTTGTCAAAGATAAGGTGTCCATATGTGTGTGGATTTAAAAGGAAGAATTGGAGAACCCCAGAGTTAGTAGAAGGAAAAAAATCTTAAAAATTAGGGCAGAAATAAATGCTAAAGAAACAAAAGAGACCATAGCAAAAATCAACAAAGCCAAAAGCTGGTTCTTTGAAAGGATAAATAAAATTGACAAACCACTAGCCAGACTCATCAAGAAGCAAAGAGAGAAAAATCAAATCAATAAAATTAGAAATGAAAATGGAGAGATCACAACAGACAACACAGAAATACAAAGGATCATAAGAGACTACTATCAGCAGTTGTATGCCAATAAAATGGACAACGTGGAAGAAATGGACAAATTCTTAGAAAAGTACAATTTTCCAAAACTGAACCAGGAAGAAATAGAAAATCTTAACAGACCCATCACAAGCACGGAAATTGAAACTGTAATCAGAAATCTTCCAGCAAACAAAAGCCCAGGTCCAGATGGCTTCACAGCTGAATTCTACCAAAAATTTCGAGAAGAGCTAACACCTATCCTCCTCAAACTCTTCCAGAAAATTGCAGAGGAAGGTAAACTTCCAAACTCATCCTATGAGGCCACCATCACCCTAATACCAAAACCTGACAAAGATGTCACAAAAAAAGAAAACTACAAGCCAATATCACTGATGAACATAGATGGGTCTCTTCTTGTTCATCTAATGTGTAGGAGTCACTCAATTCGTTTCTGGATTTCTTTCAGAGAGAAGTACTACATATATAGCTGTATGTTTAATGTTTGTGGGAGGAAGGAAGTTCAGGAACCTCCTGTATCACCATCTTTAAAAAGTCCTCTTTCAGAAAATAGATTTTAAATCATCCACAAAAGAAAGGCAATTTTAGTAGAAATTATGATGATCAGACTGACACCAGACTATCAATCACAAGGATAGACTCTAACAAGAGCAGAAAAATAAGAATTGTGGGGGAAAGCACTTAATAAAACAGAGACACTATATTAACTATGTACAACTTTATAGCCAATTAATTTTTATTGAATAAAAATGAGATAAAGATAATTTAAATAAATGTTAATTGATTAAAGTTTGCCACTTATGAATACTTACTAAATAAATTTCTAAAGAATTTGCATAGGAAATATAGTATAAATAATATATAGAAAAGAAGGGATGAAACATAAGAAATAGTGACTGGAAAATAATCTGAAAAAGAATCACTGTGCTGTACATTTAAAATATTGTAAATAAATTATAATTCAAAAAATTAAAGAAAAGTAGTGGGTGAAAGGATTGATAAATGTGTATGCAATTTAAACATAGTAAATAAAAAACAATAATAATATCTGGCAAGCCATTCAACATCAGAGTAATTCAAGTCTACACCCCTACCACCGATGCCGAAGAAGCTAAAGTTGATCAGTTCTATGAAGACCTAGAAAACCTCCTAGGACTAACATCAAAAAAAGATGTTCTATTCATCACTGGGGATTGGAAAACAAAGTAGGAAGTCAAGAGATACCTGGAGTAATAGGCAAGTTTGGTCTTAAAGAACAAAATGAAGCAGGTCAGAGATAACTAAATTTTGCCATGATAATGCATTAGTCATAGCAAATACCCTTTTTTTAAACAATACAATAGACAACTTTACACATGGACATCACCAAATGGTCAATATTGAATTCAAATTGATTACATTCTTTGTAGCTGAAGAAGGTGAAGCTCTATAACGCCAGCAAGAGTAAGACCTGGAGCTGACTGTGGCTCAGATTATCACCTTCTTATAGAAAAATTCAGACTTAAACTGAAGAAAGTGGGAAAAACCACTAGGCCAGCCAGTTCATATCAGTTCAGTTGCTCAGTCATGTCAGACTCTTGGCTATCCCATGGACTGTGGCAAGCCAGGCCTCCCTGTCCATTACCAACTCCCAGAGTTTACTCAAACTCATATCAATTGAGTCAGGGATGCCATCCAACCATCTCATCCTCTGTCGTCCCCTTCTCCTCCCCTCACTATTTCCCAGCATCAGGGTCTTTTCAAATGAGTCAGTTCTTCACATCAAGTGGCCAAAGTATTGGAGTTTCAGCTTCAACATCAGTCCTTCCAATGAATACTCAGGACCAATTTCCTTTAGGATGGAATTGTTGGATCTCCTTGCAGTCCAAGGGACTCTCAAGAGTCTTCTCCAACACCACAGTTCAAAAACATCTGGACAAACCAAAGCTTTGACTAGACGGACCTTTGTTGGAAAAGTAATGTCTCTGCTTTTTAATGTGCTATCTAGGTTGGTCATAACTTTTCTTTCAAGGAACAAGTGCCTTTTATTTCATGGCTGCAGCCACCATTAGCAGTGATTTTGGAGCCCAAGAAAATAAAGTCTCTCACTGTTTCCACAGTTATCCCATTTGTTTTCCAAGAAGTGATGGGACTGGATGCCATGATCTTAGTTTTCTGAATATTGAGTTTTAAGCCAACTTTTTCACTCTCCTCTTTCACTTTCAACAAGAGGTTCTTTAGTTCTTCTTTGCTTTCTGACATAAGGGTGATGGTCACCAGCATATCTGAGGTTATTGATACTTCTCCCGGCAATCTTGATTTCAGCTTGTGCTTCATCCACTCCAGAATTTCTCATAATGCACTCTGCATATAAGTTAAATAAGCACTGTGACAATATATAGCCTTGACGTATTCCTTGTGCTATTTGGAATGGTCTTTTCCATTGAGTCAGCTCTATTCATCAGGTGGCCAAAATCTTTGAAATTTAGCTTCAGCATCAGTTCTTCCAATGTTGGCTGGAAGCATCAGTTCAGGGTTGATTTCCTTTAGGATTGATTGGTTTGATCTCCTTGCAGTGGAAGGGACTCTCAATAATCTTCTCCAGGATCATAATTCAAAAGCATCAGTTTTGGGGAGCTCAGTCTTCTTTATGGTCAAACTGTTATATCTGTACATGATTTCTGGAAAAAAAAAAAAAACAGCTTTGACTATACAGACCTTTGTTGGCAAAGTGATGTCTCTGATTTTTAATATGTTGTCTAGGTTTGTTATAGCTGTCCTTCCAAAAAGCAAGTGTCCATTAATTTCATGGTTGCAGTCACCATCTGCAGTGATTTTTGAGCCCAAGAAAATAATCTGTCACTGCTTCCACTTTTTCCCCTTCTATTTCCAATGAAGTGATGGGACCAAACGCCACAATCTTGGTTTTTTTTTTTTAATGCTGAGTTTTAAGCTAGATATTTAACCCCCATCAAGAAGCGCTTTAGTCCTGTTCACTTTCTGCCATTCAAATGGTATCATCATTGCATATCTGATGTTGTTGATATTTCTCCTGGAAATCTTGATTCCAGCTCATGATTCATCCAGTTTGGAAATTTATATATACACACACACACACACACACACATTATATATGTACCATATATATTTGTATAGTTGTAGAGACTGAGTATTTGAACCCAGATCATTTGGTTCATAGACTTGTTCATAATTATTTCCTTGTGTGCATGCTAAGTTGCTTCAGTCGTGTCTGACTCTATGCGACCCTATGGACTGTAGCTCGCCCAGCTCCTCTGTCCATGGGGAGTCTCCAGGCAAGAATACTGGAGTGGGTTGCCATGCCCTCCTCCAGGGGATCTTTCTGATCCAGGTATTGAACCAGTGTCTTTACCACTAAGCCACTAGGGAAGCCCGCTAATATTACCTTAGTCACTGTCATTATGAATTCATATTATTAAGAAACATTAATGAATTCACATTATTAAGAAAATGTTGTGTTACACTGGGATAAATAAAGATGCCAAATGATCAATATAGAAAGCCTAGAATTTGGCTCAAAGTTGAATGAATATTTGCTATACAGCAGAGATGGTTTTGACCAATCAGGATAGGGTGTGTAGTTTCAGATATTTGAAAAAAAATGTGCTTAGTTTACTGTATAAAATAATCAAATTCTCTAGACCATTTAAAATTAGTTACAGTTAATTTCAAGGCTAATGAATATCAACCATATCAATATCAATATGAATATATAACACTCATGTATAATATATATATTTTAAATTTTAGTGTCCAAAGGATATTTAAAGAAGACAGAAACAAAAACAGGGAAGAAAAAACTTATAAATATGACCATGTTAAAATGAAAACCATCTGTATTTCTATAAATAAAAAACAAGGAGAAACAAGTGACAAAATATAAGGATCTTGACAAACACATAAATATATTTGGTATTCAGAATATCTTTATTAAAAAATCACTACCTACTACTACTATTATTATATAATACTTTAATTTATTCCTTATGCTGTACATTTTAGCCCCATGACTCATTTGTTTTGTACCTGGAAGCTTGTACTTCTTATTCTTTCTCACCTATTTCACCCATCACTCTAACACCCTTAGCTCTGGTGACTGCTTATTTGTTCTCTAGATCTATGTGTCTATTTTTTTTTTGTTGTTGTTGTTATATTTATTCACTTTTTAAAAAATATTTCACATATCACTGACATCAATCATACAGTATTCAGGTTTCATTGAGTTATCTCACTTCACATAAAATCTCCTGAGTCCATTCATGTTATTCCAAATGGCAAGATGTTATTCCTTTTATGGTTAAATAATATTCATATATATATATGTGGTATATACATACAACATCTATTTTATCTATTCATCTATCAATGGATAGTTACTTTGATGTAGTAAAATTATATATATATATATATATTTTAAATATTATAGTTTATATTTATTCTATATTTATGCATAGCATATCATAATCCTATGCTGTATTCATAAATTCTATTCATATTATTTATAACAATGAATAATGAGTAATAAATAAATTACTATGATTAGTAGGCAGCCAAGAAAAATCAGCATGTTAGTATATTTAATAAAGATGACTGCACTATCTTCATAAAGCAAATATTCTTTCCTTTCATATATTCTTACATACACACATGCATATGTGTTGAAGTAAACAACTATAATAATATTATGGCAACGATATTTACAGGACTGAAACAATAGGAAACATCCCATATGTCCACTGCCAAAACAATTTATAACAAATCATGATTTTACAGTACAGTGAATTTCCAGATGTTCAAGCTGGTTTTAGAAAAGGCAGAGGAACCAGAGATCAAATTGACAACATTGACTGCATCATTGAAAAAGCAAGGGGGTTCCAGAAGAACATCTATTTCTGCTTTATTGACTATGCCAAAGCTTTTGACTGTGTGGATTACAATAAACTGTGGAAAATTCTGAAAGAGATGGGAATACCAAACTACCTGACCTGCCTCTTGAGAAACCTATATGCAGGTCAGGAAGCAACAGTTGGAATGGGAAATGGAACAACAGACTGATTCCAAATAGTAAAAGGAGTACATCAAGGCTGTATACTGTCACCCTGCGTATTTAACTTATATGCAGAGTACATCATGAGAAACGTTGGGCTGGAAGAAGCACAAGCTGGAATCAAGATTGCCGGGAGAAATATCAATAACCTCGGATATGCAGATGACAACACCCTTATGGCAGAAAGTGAAGAGGAACTAAAGAGCCTCTTGATGAAAGTGAAGAGGAGAGTGAAAAAGTTGGCTTAAAGCTCAACATTCAGAAAAGAAGATCATGGCATCTGGTCCCATCACTGCATGGGAAATAGATGGGGAAATAGTGGAGACAATGTCAGACTTTATTTTTGGGGGCTCCAAAATCACTGCAGATGGTGATTGCAGGCATGAAATTAAAAGACACTTACTCCTTGGAAGGTAAGTTATGACAAACCTAGACAGCATATTAAAAAGCAGAGACATTACTTTGCCGACTAAGGTCCATCTATTCAAGGCTATGGTTTTTCCAATAGTCATGTATGGATGGGAGAGTTGGACTGTGAAGAAAGCTGAGCACCGAAGAATTGATGCTTTTGAACTGTGGTGTTCAAGAGAAGACTCTTGAGAGTCCCTTGGACTGCAAGGAGATCCAACCAGTCCATTCTAAAGGAGATCAGTCCTGGGTGTTCTTTGGAAAGAATGATGCTAAAGCTGAAACCCAGTACTTTGGCCACCTCATGCGAAGAGTTGACTCATTGGAAAAGACTCTGATGCTGGGAAGGATTGGGGGTAGGAGGAGAAGGGGATTACAGAGGATGAGACGGCTAGATGGCATCACCGACTCGATGGACGTGAGTTTGAGTGAACTCCAGGAGTTAGTGATAGACAGGGAGGCCTAGCGTGCTGCGCTTCATGTAGTCACAATGAGTCGGACATGACTGAGCGGCTGAACTGAACTGAACTGAGGTTCCCTATAGACTTTACTATGACTCGAGAAAATGCAAAGTCTCTATATGGTAATTTAAAGCAAAAAAAGGTGAGGAATCAGAAGATGGATAATTTAATAACAGCAAAGGATGATTTGATGATTTTGGAAAATGGTTTGGCTTTTTTAAAAATGTCATGATAATAGGAAAGGCAGCTTCTGCCAACTAAGTATTAGCAAACAAGTTCCCAGACAACATTAAGAAAATCATTGAGGTGAAAAAAATTTCTCTCTCAGCAAGCTTATCATGCAGATAAAAATGCTCTATTCTCCAAAAGATAAATAAAGAAAAGCCACAAAGGGTATTTGTTAGCAAGGAAGAGAATCAAACACCAAGATTTAAGGCAGGAAGGAATAGGCTAATTTTACTCTTTTGTGAAAATGCAATTGGGTTTATGATCAGAATTGCCCTATATATAAAGCTACTAATCATAAGACATAAAGGGAAAAGAAAAACAGCAGCTTCCAGCATTTTAGTTGCACAAGAAGAAGGCCTGGACACTTAGAACACTTTCCCTGCACTGTTTTCATTGATGATTCGTCCCTGAAGTAAGGAAGTTCCTTGCCAGTAAGGGACTTCTTTTTAAAGTTCTTTTGATATTGGACAATGCCCTTTGCCAGGAATACATCAGTTCAACACCAAATTACGTCAACACTGATGTTCAACACTGAAAGTACATCAGTTCAACATCAAAGACATCGAAAGTGGTCTGCTGCTGCTGCTGCTAAGTCGCTTCAGTTGTGTTTGACTCTGTGCGACCCCATAGACGGCAGCCCACCAGGCTCCCCGGTCCCTGGGATTCTCCAGGCAAGAATACTGGAGTGGGTTGCCATTTCCTTCTCCAATGCATAAAAGTGAAAAGTGAAAGTGAAGTTGCTCAGTCGTATCCGACTCTTAGCGATCCCATGGACTGCAGCCCACCAGGCTCCTCCGTCCATGGGATTTTCCAGGCAAGAGTACTGGTGTGGTCTACTTGCCCACAAATACAAAATCACTAATTCAGTCCCTATATCAAGGGGTCATAAGGACCTTTAAGGTTCATTAAACACAGCACTCTATGGAGAGGATTGTCAATGCTGTAGAAAAATAAAAATCTCAAGAAAGAAAACATCATGTAAGTCTGGAAAGATTACACCACTGAAGGTGCCGTCATTGTTATAGTAAAAGCCATAAAAGCCATCAGACCCAAGACAATAAATTCCTTCCAAAGAAAACTGACTAGATACTGCACTGACTTCAAAGTATTCTGAGAGAGCCAATCAAGAAAGTCATGAGAGAGATTGTGGATGCAATTTTAAAAAATAGGGGTGTGGTAGAGGGGTCAGGGCAGGTGAAGAATGTTGGATACATTCAAGAGCTATTAGACACCACAGCAGAGAAATTACCAAAGGCACCTTGCTGGAGGGGTGTGTTCTGAACCAGTGCCAAACAAGGAAGAGGAAGATGTAGAAGCAGTGCCAGAAAACTAGTTGATATTAGGCAATCCAGCAGGAGGGTTCTGACTTTTCAAGACTGCTTCTGACTTCTTTTATGACATGGATGCTTTGATGATATGGGCACTAAAACTAAAGCAAACAGTGGAAGAGGAACTGGTGCTGTATACAAATATTTTTTAGACAAATGAAAAAAAATAGTCAGAAATTATAATGTATTTCCATAAAGTTACACTGAATGTGTCTGCCTCACCTTCAACCTTTTCCACCAATTCTGCCTCTGCCATCCCTGAAACATCAATACCAACCCCTCTTTTTCCTCCTTCTCCTCAGTCTAGTCAACATGAAGACAATGGGGACAAAGACCTTTGTGATGATCCACTTCCATTTAATATATAGTAATCAATCATGAGGTCATACATTTGTATGATACATTTGTGTATCTTTGTGTGAAAGTTTAATAACTGTATCCCAAAAAATGTGAAACGTTTTTGCATCATGACCATCATTATCTAAGTTTTAATTGTGTATGAGCCTTGTATGGAAGATGACAGCCTATCCTACACAGGCATAAAGTAAGTGATATTGATATAAAAATAATAATTTTAGCTTTCTTACTATTTTATAGCTTTGCTTTCAAAGAATTACATTACTATAGCATGTGATACTCTATCATAATTGGAGAAACTACATGTCCGCCTATCATCACAAGTGCCTTTTTTAAGAAATGAAATGTTTCTAATACTGTATTATGCATATATCTAATACAATATACCATAAAGACGTTCAATGATTTGTTAGCATTTAGGCCAGACTACCATAAAGCAAGTACATGGCTTCTTCTTTGTTACAAGTACAGGAATTACTATACTTGTAAATAAATAAGGATTTCTTTTTCCCCCATTAACTTTCCTTTTCCATTTGTTTTCTTTTTCCCCCTTTGTTTTTTAAAATCTTTATTGGAGTATGGTTGCTTTACAATGCTGTGTTAGTTTACTATACAGCAAAGCAAATAAGCTATATGTATACATATATTCCCTATCACCTTTTTAAAAATTAATTTCTTAATTTTAATTGGAGGATAATTACTTCACAATACTGTGGTGGTTTTACCTCATTCAATTTTTAATATTTGATGTGTAGTGTTATTAATGCACTTCCCTGGTGGTTCAGACAGTAAAGAACCTGCCTACAATGCGGGAGACCTGGGTTTGATCACTGGATTGGGAAGATCACCTGGAGGAGGGCAAGGCAACCCACTCCAGTATTCCTGTCTGGAGAATCTCCATGACAGGAGCCTGGCAGGCTACAGTGCATGGGGTAGCAAAGAGTCAGACACAACTGAGTGATGTTAATAGTACATATAACATATTATATATTAATAATACATATAGCAATATATAGTATTTTGGATCACATAAGACAACATTGATATATGTACTGATAGGCAACTTATTTTGTAAACAGATGTAAAATTATGGTATCAATAAATATAACCCAGTAATATAAATGCATATCTCTTATGATTGTCTTAATAAAACTTTATCTAGATTACTTTATCTAGATTACTAGATTATTGTGAAATCTGTATGCACAAGAAGCAACAGTTAGAACTGGACATGGAACAACAGACTGGTTCCAAATAGGGAAAGGAGTAGGTCAAGGCTGTATATTGTAACCCTGCTTATTTAACTTATATATTTAAGTACATCATGCAAAATGCTGGGCTGGATGAAGCACAAGCTGGAATCAAGATTGCAAGGAAAAATTTCAATAACCTCAGATACACAGATGACACCACCCTTATGGCGGAAAGGGAAGAAGAACTAAAAAGCCTTTTGATGAAAGTGAAAGAGGAGAGTGAAAAAATTGGCTTAAAACTTAACATTCAGAAATTAAGATCATGACATCTGGTCCCATCACTTCATGGCAAATAGATGGGGGAACAGTGAAAACAGTGAGAGATTTTATTTTGGGGGGGGGGGGCTCTAAAATCACTGCAGATGGTAACTGCAGCCATGAAATCAAAAGACACTTGCTCCTTGGAAGAAAAGCTATGATCAACCTAGATAGAATATTAAAAAGCAGAGACATTACTTTACCAACAAAGATCTGTCTAGCCAAAGCCATGGTCTTGCCAGTAGTCATGTATGGATGTGAGAACTGGACTCTAAAGAAAGCTGAGCACCAAAGGATTGCTGCATTTGAACTGTGGTGTTGGAGAAGACCCTTGAGAGTCCCTTGGACTGCAAGGAGATCCAACCAGTCCATCCTAAAGGAGATCAGTCCTAAATATTCAATGGAAGGATTGATGCTGAATCTGAAACTCCAATATTTTGGCTACCTGATGTGAAGAACTGACTCATTTGAAAAGTCCCTGATGCTGGGAAAGACTGAAGGCAGGAGGAGAAGGGGACGACAGAGGATAAGATGGTTGGATGGCATCACTGACCCCATGGACATGAGTTTGAAACATGCTCTGGGAGTTGGTAATGGATAGAGAGGCCTGACGGGCTGCAGTCCATGAGGTCACAAAGAGTCGGACACTAGTTAGCAACTGAACTGAACTGAGATTACTTTTTTTAAGAATATAGTATATAATATATATAACATACAAATATGTGTTAATTGACTGCTTATGTTATTATTAAGGCTTTCAGTTAACAATAGGCTATTAATAAAGTTTTGGGAGACTGCAAGTTATATGCAGTTTTCAACTGTGTGGGAAGTCAGTGACCCAACCCAACCCTAGGATTGTTCAAATGTAAACTGTATAATAAAATACTAATAATTAATGATAATTATGAACTTGAGTTACCCTCTAAGCACAGATGACTGTCATAAACTAACTGAAAAAACAAATCACACAAAACTACTTGTTATAACTTTAAATCTACAGTGCAAAAATATAAAATGTTTGTGGGTACAAACATGTTATAAAGGTTTGAGAACATCTATGGAAATGTAATAATATCATCCTTTGTGTATGAAGAGGAATGGAAATTAATTAGGGAGTTTTAAAGGCACTTCAATACAATGTGTGCTTTGTATCTTAAGCTGGGTTGTAAAACATGTATGTGTACAATATTATACTCTTTGGTATTTCTTTGAAAAATTAATGATAATATAAAATAGTATAACATGTTCATCTTTTAAAATTTTATTAATGGTTGTCAGTTTAGGGAGAAAGTAGATATTTTTAAAAAGTCAGAAATGACAACATTTATTTATGTTGCAATAAGACTGTACAGTATGTCTAATAAGACTATGAGCTTTTTATCTGCCTCTTGTAGCCTCAGTGCTGTCAAACAAATTGTAGTGATGACAGCCACTGAATATTGCTCAATATCTGAACTATAATTAAGATGATTTTGAGATAAAAAGGTAACACTATGGTGGCTTTTTAAATAATTGTTACTTTCTTTTTAATACTTTTCAAATAGAGATGCAAATTAAATGAGGATATTTCTTTAGAACAAAGCTTTTACTCTTAACTCTGGGTTTGTCTAATATCCAATTTAGTAAAGAATAGCTACCTCTCATACAGTGAATCACAGATAATCTTTAACTTCTATATGATGTATAATGCATCTTCCTGTTGGGTATTATCTCTGTGCAACTATTTTCATTTGTGGAGAATATCAAATATTATGCACTGTTGTCTTTAGGAAGGCTAAATCTCATATGGAGCAAATGACAGAAAATATGACTATCACAAGAGGATAAAGAATATTTACCTAAAGAACTTTTGGTTTTATATGACCAGGTTGTCATTTTCAATCTCTTGCCTCATCACTACCACCATCCAATACCTTCCCTACCCTTCTCAACACATACACACACACACACACACACACACACACACACACACACACACACTAACTTCAGACTTTAGCACTTCTTGTAGCCTCTATCCAAGATCTTAAATTGTCCTGCTATAATTTCCTATTCTACAAAAATTCATAACCAGTTCTCAAGTCCATCATCTCTATGTCTCTAAGTACCATTTCCTCTACTCATTCTGACATCTCAAGTATCTTGATCTTTTAATATAGTCAATCTATTATTTTTACTATATGCTTTACAAGCTTATTAGGAATTTCAGACCACTGATACTATTTTTTTTTTTAATTTTCTCTTTCTTTTCACAATTTTTTTTAAATGAGTTCTACACATGTTGTTCATTTATTCTCTTTTATTCTGCAATCCCTTTCCTATGAAAGTTAAATCTTACCACTTTACTGAAACCATTTTCAAATATAATCAATCAGCATCATGCCACCAAGCCCAAGAAATACTTTGAATCCACATATTCTCTAAATATTTAAAAATTTTAAAGAAAAAAAATTTTATTTCATCTTTGTGACAATTTTAATCACACCCTATATTTTATATATAAATTTATAAGAGTATTATTTTTTTATTTTAGTGCCTATTTTTTTGTCTACTTGATTAAAACCCTCATGATTTTCAGCTTTGTACCATTTTCCAGGTAGCTGACAATAATATCAATGTTGAGAAAATTTTGGCTGACACAGCTTGCCATTTCTTACTTCTTGAGTTCTTTCTTTACTTTAGTGACACCATAATTTTCTAATTTTTTTCCTACACCCACAGATTTTCCTTCTCTGACTCCTTAAAGACTTGTCCTCCTAAAACCACATGACAGAATTCTTTTGAACTTTATCCAAAATCGTCTTTATTCTTCAGGCCAGTCTCTCTAATTAGATGATATTATTCACCCTATCAGTTTTAATTATAAGAATATACTAAGGACACTAACATTTATATAACCTCTCTTCTTTAGGTGTCTCATTATGAATGCTTAGATGATATTTATTCATTATTTCAAAAAGGTTTGTATCCTCCAAAATGTCTGCTGTACTAAATGGTGAAAAGATATGGAATAAAACTTCACAAGAATGGTAACTACACATTTTTAAAAGACATAAAATATTTATAATGTTTCACTGATAGATACATGTCTAAATTTTTCTTAAAAGCAATAATCACAAAATTTTTTTGATGTGGACTTCTTTTTTTTAAATCTTGATTTGTATTAGAATATTGCTTTCTACTTTAAGATTTGGGTTTTGGCTGCAAGGCATGTGGCATTTGAGCTTCCCAATCAAGGACTGAACCTTCACTGGCTGCATTAGAAGGTGAAGTCTTTATCACTGGACCTGCAGGGAAGTCCCTTTTAGTATTTTGTATATTTACACACTGTCATATATTTTATATATTACATTTAGCATTACTTTGTATTTGATATTGTATTCACCCTGGTTTATGAAAACTTGGAGATATTCTACTCTTTATCAATCAGGGTTTGGTGAAGGAATCTGGGCATACAGAGACCAAAATAAAAAAGAGTATAAAAAATAAGATAAAGAGATTTAAAAATTATTGCTATGGCAAGATGCATATATGCATGCTGCTTTTATTGTTTAGCTGTTGTATCCTACTCTTTGAGACTCCATGGACTATATAGCCCACCAGGCTCCTCTGTTCATGGGATTTCTCAGGCAAGAATGGGTTGCCATTTCCTTTTCCAATGTAATGCATACTTTACTAAATAAAAAGTAGTGTTCAATGGATTAATACAATATTCATCATAAAAATAGTGGACTTTTCTAGTAACAAAAAGCCTGTGATATAAATAGGGCAATATCAAGAAAAATAAGGTGGTAGAAAATAAAACAGGATAGTGTGATTTAACTAGTTTTTCTACATTTATGCATTATATTTCTTAGACAGTTGTAGTCATGTTTTTATTTTTCTTTCCTTTTAAATGAATGTAGGAGAATCAGTAATTTTCTTTTCATTATAAAGCAATCTGTTTGGTGAAACAATATACCTAAGAGAACAAAATGGGGGAGGAGTAGGTGGACATGGAGTACATCTCTCTCCATGGATATATCAGGGATACACCTTCAGACACAGAAGTGCATGCAGAACACCAGCTAAGAGCAGACAGGAGTACCTGAACAGCAGAAAAGAATATCCAGACCCACACAAAACTCGAGATCAAGCCCTGAGCCTTTGGACTGGGAGCACTGATTCCAAGACCCTAGACTACCAGAGAACTAACCCTAGAGAGTATAAAATAGTGAGAACTCACACAAAGGAAAACACCTGAATACAAGACCAGTAGCACCCACCACCAGCAGCACCCTGTGCCTCATCTAAACAATAAACAAAACAAAAATACAAACCCAATCATCAGCAGAGAGGATTATCACCTCACTCAGCCTTGCCCAATAGAGGAAAAACAAACAGACAAAGAAAAACTCAGCACAAATCTCACTTTGTGCTTACACAAACCTACTGGACCAACATTAGGAGGGCAGAAACCAAAAGGAAGAAAGAATTCAACCTTAAAGCCTGAGAAAAGGAGACCTCAAACACAATAAGTTAAAAAAAAAAATAATGAAAAGGCAGAGAAATACTATTTTTTTTTTTTCCCTCATAAACCAGACTGCAGAGGCTGGTCTTTATTTAGTGGGTAAGGGGGAGCCCTCTGAAGGGATGTGAGCAGGGAGGAAGTGAGGTCCAGGCAGGAGTTTAGGAAACATTCTCCTGTTGCAGGTTGAGGCAGGCCTGGGGCAGAATGCACTCCTGAGACCACAGAAGTGGTCCAGATGAGGGCACCAGGTGGCTCTGAGCTTTAAAGAAGTGGACTCCAAGGGATGCAGGGAGGGGAGGTGCCAAGGATGAGTCCTAAGGAGTCATGGATATCCATCCATGGGATATGGCCACACCCACTGAGACAGAGGCAGGGAAGACAGCAGAGAGCCTCAGAGCCAATGAGTTCAGTTTTGAGCATGCTGAGCTTGTGACCCTGGAGCATCCAAGCAAGAGTCTTCTCAGCTTCTGGAAGAGGTGGCCCATAGTGACCTGGCTGTCCTATTGTTGCACCTTGGGGCAGAGGTTGTCATAGAACTCCTTGCGAATCTTGTAAACGTCCTGGATCTTGTAGAAGATGGTCTCAGTCTGCTGGATGGTGAGTACAGGCTGGGAGGTGGTGGCAGTGGCCTTCAGAGGTTTCATGGGCAGCAACAGAGCTTCCAGCTGGTTAATATAGATCTCTTTGCTGGCCAGGAACCCCGAGAGAACCAGCTTTCTCACTACAAATGAAGAAGCAAACTAGAAACACAGAAGTCCAAATAATTGAAAAGGAAATAGGCAAACTACCTGAAAAAGAATTCAGAAAAATAATAGTACTAAAAATGATCAAAAACCTTGAAAACAAATGAGAAAATGCAAGAATCAATTAAAAAAAACCTAGAAGAATTATAGAATAAACATACAGAGAAAACAACAGTTACTGAAATTAAAAATACTCTAGAAGGAATCAATAGCAGAATATCTGAAGCAGAAGAATGAATCAGTGAACTGGAAGATAAAATGGTGGAAATAACTTCTGAAGGGCAGAATAAAGTAAAAAGAATGAAAAGAACTGAGGATAGTCTCAGAGACCTCTGGGACAATACCAAACACACAATGTTCAAATTACAGGGGTCACAGAAGAAGACAAGAAAGAGAAAAGGTATGAGAAAAATTTTTGAAGAGATTATAGTTGAAAATCTCCTCAACATGGAAAAAGAAATAATCAAGTCCAAGAAGCACAAAGAGTCCTATATGGATAAACCCAAGGAGAAACATGCCAAGACACATACTAAACAAATGAACAAAGACTAAACACAAAGAAAGAATATTAAAAGCAGCAAGGGAGAAGCAACAGGAACATACAAGAGAAACCCTGTACACTTAACAGCTGATCTTTAAGCAGAAATTCTGCAGGCAAGAAAGGAATGGCAGGATAAATTTAAAGTAATGAAAGGGAAAAATCTACAACCAAGATTACTGTACCCGGCAAGGATCTCATTAAAAATTGAAATAAAAAGCTTTCCAGACTTTCAAAAGTTAAAAAGAGAATTTAGTACCACCAAACCAGCTTTACAACAAATGCTAAAGGAACTTATATAGTCAATAAATACAAGAGAAGAAAAAAGATCTACAAAATCAACCCCAAATAAATAAGAAAATAGCAACAGGAACATATATATAAATAATACCTTAAATGTAAATGGATTAAATGCTCCAACTAAAAGATATAGACTGGCTCAGGGATACAAAAGAAGACCCTTATATATGCTGTCTACAAGAAACCCACTTCAGACCTAAAGACACACATAGACAGAAAGTGAAAGGATGGAAAAATATATTCCATGCAAATAGGAAGCAAAAGAAAGCTGGAGTAGCAATCCTCACGTCAGACAAAATAGACCTTAAAATAAAAAAGATTACAAGAGATAAGGAAGGACATTACATAATGATCAAGGGATCAATCCAAGAGGAAGACGTAACAGTTGTAAATATCTATGCACCCAACACAGAAGGGCCTCAATACATAAAGCAAACACTAACAGAAATAAAAGAAGAAATTGACAGTAACACAATAATAGTAAGAGACTTTAACATCCCACTCACACCAATGGATAGATCACCAAAACAGAAAATTAATAAGGAAAAACAAGTAAGAAAACACAAGTCTTAAATGATACATTAGATGAGATGGGTCCCATTGATATCCTCAGGACATTTTATCCAAGTGCAGAAGAATACACCTTCTCAAGTGCACATGGAACAGTCTCCAGGATAGACCACATCTTGGTTCACAAATCAAACCTCAGTAAACTTAAGAAAATTGAAACCATATCAAGCATCTTCTCAGACCACCATGCTATGCTATGAGACTAGATTAAAAAAAAAAAAAAAACCTGTAAGAAACACAAACACATGGAGACTAAACAACGTGTTTCTAAATAACCAACAGGTTACGGAAGAAATCAAAAGGGAAATTAAAAAAAAAATCTAGAAACAAATGACAGTGAAAACACAGAAACTCAAAACCTACAAGATGCAGCAAAAGCAGTTCCAAGAGGGAAGTTCACAGCAATACAATCCTACCTCAAGAAACAAGAAAAAACATCAAATAGACAACTTACATTACACCTAAAACAACTGGAGAAAGAAGAACAAAAAACCCCAAAAGTTAGTAGAAGGAAAGAAATCATTAACATGTGAGCAGAAATAAGTGAAAAAGAAAGCAAAGAAACGATAGTAAAGATTAATAAAACTAAAAGCTAGTTCTTTGAGAAGATAAACAAAATTGATAAACCTTTAGCCAGACTCATCAAGAACAAAAGAGAGAAGAATCAAATCAACAAAATTAGAAATGAAAAAAGAGATGTTACAACAGACAATGCAGAAATACAAAGGGTTATAAGAGACTATTATGAACGACTATATGGCAATAAAATTGATAACCTGGAAGAAATGGACAGATTCTTAGATAAGTTCAATCTACTAAGACTGAACCAGGAAGAAATCGAAATTATGAACAACCCAATTACAAGCACTGAAATTGAAGCTGTGATCAAAATCGCAACCCCCGCCCCCCCAAACAAAAACCCAAAAAAACCCCAGGACTAGATGGCTTCACTGGAAAATTCTATCAAACATTTAAAGAAGAGCTAATGCCTATCCTTCTAAAATTCTTCCAAAATTGCAGAGGAAGGAACACTTCCAAACTCATTCTACAAGGCCACCATCACCAGGATAACAAAACCAGACAAAGACAACTTAAAAAAAGAAAACTACAGGCCAGTATCACTGATGAACATAGATGCAAAAATCCTCAACAAAACTTTAGCAAACAGAATTCAGCAACACATGAAAAAGTTCATATCATGATTAAGTTGGGTTTATTCCAGGAATGCAAGGATTCTTCAATATATGCAAATTAATCAATGTGATACACCATAATAATGAATTGAAAGATAAAAATCAAATGATCATCTCAATAGATGTAGAAAAAGCCTTTGACAAAATTCAGCACCCATTTATGATTAAAACTCTTCAAAAAAATGGGTATAGAAGGAACCTACCTCAACATAGTAAAGGCCATATATGATAAGCCTACAGCAAATCACTAATCTCAATGCTGAAAAACTGAAAGCACTCCCCGCCAAGATCAGGAACAATATAACAGTGTACACTTTCACTATTATTCAACATAGTTCAGGAAGTCCTAGCTACAGCAATCAGAGAAGAAAAAGAAATGAAAGGAATCAAGATCAGAAAAGAAGAGGCAAAGCTCTCACTCTTTGTGGATGACATGATACTGTACACAGAAAACCCTAAAGATAGTATCAGAAAATTACTAGAACTAATCAGTGAAATAGCAAAGCTGCAGTATACAAAATCAATACACAGAAATTATTTGCATTTCTATATACTAGGGGCTTCCCTTGTAGCTCAGTTGGTAAAGAATCTTCCTACAATGCAGGAGACCTGGGTTCAATTCCTGGGTTGAGAAGAGCCCCTGAAGAAGGAAATGGCAACCCATTCTAGTATTCTTGCCTGGAGAATCCCCTGGAGCCTGCCAGGCTCCTCTGTCCATGGGGTTGCAAGAGTTGGACATGACTTCGCAACTAAAATACTACTATTACTATATACTAACAATGAAAAATCAGAAAGAGAAATTAAGAAATCAAACCCATTCACCATTGCAACAAAAAGAATTAAATATCTAGGAATAAACTTACCTAAGGAGACAAAAGAACTGTACACAGAAAATTATGACATTGATGAAAGAAATCAAAGATGACATAAACAAATGGAGAGATATTACATGTTCCTAGGTAGGAAGAATCAATATTGTGAAAATGACAATACTACCAAATGCAGTCTACAGATTCAATGTGATACCTATCAAATTACCAATGGCATTTTTCACAGAACCAGAACAAAAAATTTCACAATTCATATGGAAACACAAAAGACCCCAAATTTTCACAGCAGTCTTGAGAAAGAATGGAGCTGGAGAAATCAGCTTTCTGACTTCAGATTATACTACAAAGCTACAGTCATGAAGATAGTATGGTACTGGCACAGAAACTGAAATATAGACCAATGGAACAAGATAGAGAGTCCAGAAATAAACCCCTGCACTGATGGGTACCTTATTTTTGACAAAGAAGTCAAGAGTATACAGTCGGGGCAAAGACAGCCTCTTCAATAAATGGTGCTGGGAAAACTGGACAGCTACATGTAAAAGAATGAAATAAGAACACTTCCTAACACCATACACAAAGATAAAGTCAAAATGGATTAAAGACCTCAATGTAAGACCAGAAGTTATAAAACTGTTAGAGGAAAATATAGGCAGAACCCTCGATGACATAAATCAAAGCAAGATCCTCTATGCCCCACCTCCTAGAGTAATGGAAATAAAAACAAAAGTAAATAAGTCAGACCTGATTAAACTTAAAAGTTTCTGCACAGCAAAGGAAACTACAAGCAAGGTGAAAAGACAACCCTCAGAATGGGAGAAAATAATAGCAAATGAAACAACTGATAAAGGATTAGTTTCCAAAATATACAAGCAGCTCATACAACTCAAAGACAGAAAAACAAACAACCAAATCAAAAAGTGGGAAAAATACCTAAGCAGACATTTGTCCAAAGAAGACATACATATGGCTAACAAACACATGAAAAGATGCTCAACATCGCTCATTATTAGAGAAAAGCAAATCAAAACCACAATGAGATATCACCTCACACCAGTCAGAATGGCCCTCATCAAAAAGTCTACAAACAATAAATGCTGGAGAGAGTGTGGAGAAAAGGGAACACTCTTGCACTGTAGGTGGGAAGGTAAATTCATACAGCCACTATGGAAGACAGTATGGAGATTCCTTAACAAACAAGGAATAAAAGCACCATATGACCCAGCAATTCCACTCCTAGGCATATTCCCTGAGGAAACCAAAATTGAAAAGACACATGTACCCCATTGTTCACTGCAGCACTATTTACAATAGCTACAACACAGAAACAACCTAGATGTCCATCGACAGATGAATGGATAAAGAACAGTGGTGCATATATACACAATGGAATATTACTCAGCCACAAACAGGAACAGATTTGAGTCAGGTCTGATGAGGTGGATGAATCTAGAACCTATTATGCAGAGTGAAGTGAATCAGAAAGAGAAAGAGGAATATTGTATTCTTCGGCTAAGGTTTTTCCAGTGGTCACGTATGGATGTGACAGTTGGACTGTGAAGAAAGCTGAGTGCTGAAGAATTGATGCTGTTGAACTGTGGTGTTGGGAAGACTCTTGAGAGTTCCTTGGACTGCAAGGAGATCCAACCAGTCCATTCTAAAAGAGATCAGTCCTGGGTGTTCATTGGAAGGACTGATGCTGAAGCTGAAACTCCAGTACTTTGGCCACCTGATGCAAAGAGTTGACTCATTGGAAAAGACTCTGATGCTGGGAGGGATTGGGGGAAGGAGAAGGGGACGACACAGGATGAGATGGCTGGATGGCATCACCAACTCGAAGGACATGAGTTTGAGTTGACTCCAGGAGTTGGTGATGGACAGGGAGGCCTGGAGTGCTGCGATTCATGGGGTCACAAAGAGTTGGACACAACTGAGCAACTGAACTGAACTGAATACACATATACAGAATATAGAAAAATGGTACTGAAGAATCTGTTTACAGGGCAGCAATGGGGAAACAAACATAAAGAATAGACTTATGGAGATGGGCAGAGGAGAGGAGTAGGTGAGATGTATGGATAGACTAACATGGAAACTTATATTACCATTTGTAAAATAGATAGCCAATGGGAATTTGCTGCATGGCTCAGGAAACTCAAACAACCTAGAGGTGTGGGATGGGGAGGTAGATGGGTGGGAAGTTCACAAGGGAGGAGATATCTATACCTATGGCTGATGCATGTTCAGGTTTGACAGAAAACACCAAAATTCTGTAAAGCAATTATCCTTCAATAAAAAGTAAATTAAAAAAAAATCTTATAACTAAACTGCTCATTCCGTATATAAAAGTCAACAAGAAGTTAAAAAGGTTTTATTCTGTGAATTCCTAGTTTCTCTGTAGTTTATGAGCTGACCAACACAGTTGCATCCCTTTCTCTAATGGAGACAACAGTGAAACAGCAGTCTGTCTGAAATATGAATGTACCCGACTCCAAAAACTTTTGACTATAAATATGAATCAGTTACCCTCAACAGTCAAAGGCAGTGTTCATTATGGATATTAAGATACTGCTTTATTATGTAAAAGCATTATAAATTAAAATAACAACCCATTCATATGTACAAGTCAGAAGTCAGTTGTACTTTTTCAGAATAAGCATTGCTTACTTCATTAGACTCATTTTGATTGCTACCATGTAGAGTTTATCTATGGAATTTCTTAGTAAAAATTTGATTACTAATTTTGGCACATTAAAAGTCCCTGTTTAAAAAATATATCTCATCTTTGACCCTCTATTAATTTGGTGAGATTTTCTATTATGTAAAATGAGCTAATTAAGAGTAAAAATTTTGTAAAGTTTTTCAACTTCACTCACAAAAGGTTGCAATTATGACATAAGATAACTGTAACAAAATTTACACGTTTTGGTGTTGTTTTTTTGTTTTTCTTGAAAGGTGGCCACACAGAAAACAAAAATAAAATATAGCCACTATCATCACCAATTTCCAAAAATTCAAAATGCTCTTACCTCTGCTGTTTGCTATAAATTCATATAGACTAGAACTGCATAAAGCAAAATCTGCATCTTATTTTAGAAGTCAGTGATGGGGAACTAATGTTATATTTGGTCTGTTAAATTAATTAAACAGGGAGGCCATTCACTGATGTGGCTCTAATACCTTGGCTGCTTACTGTAAACAAACCAAAATCTAAGCCTGTAAAAGCCTCAAGGCTGTGAAATCAAAATGCTAAGGATAACTAAGTCCAAACGTCTGGGAGGACACAAGCTATAGCCAATCAACAATTTTCTTACTTTTCTTCGACCTTCTTTCTACAACAGTCGCTCTCGGAGTTTCGGTCAGGTAGAACTTAAGAAATCACTTCGGTTTTGGCACTGCCGAGTCAACCAAATTTTCGCTCAAACAAATTCTTAAATTTTAAAATATACCTCAGTTCATCTCTCCACAAGAAAATCCTGGTATCCAGAGAAGGGACCGAAGGAGGGCCTTGAGGGTCGCCAGGAGCAACAAGCAACCAGGCTGAGGTACCTTTAAGAGCCCCGCTTTCTTGCTGCCTCGGAATGGTTCGTAATTAAACTCTCACATACCAGATTTTAGCTCTGCAGCCTTTGCATAATGACCTTTCAGACTTAACTTGAACACTTCTTTTTCCAGACTGGGTCCAGAAACCACTTAAGTCTGACTGGGTCGGACGCAAAAGTCAGACTGTTTCCGGGTCAGACGGGGGTCCAACTTAGAAACAGAACTGGTTCCGGGGTCAGACTGAGTCCGACCTAAAATCCAGCTGGGTCAAAGTCAGTCCAAGTTAAAGCAAACTAGTTGTAGTGTGAGTCCTCAAGTACATGAAAATTTGTTTCAAGGCTGAACCGGCAGTTCAAATTTACCACAGAGAGTCTTGAATTACGGTGGCTGCAGTGCGGGAAGTTGAACCGTCTCAGGTAGCTTATCTGTTTCTGAAGTACCCTAGAGAAAAGCATTTTCCTCTACGTCACTTTTATTCTTACTTTATAACGGCGTAAAGGCAAATTGTCACTAAGTAATTTCCATTTTCTTTGTACTGTAGTCTTTTTTTTTTTTTTTTTAAGTATACTGGAAGCAAATTAAGTATTTTTGAGGACGTAGGAAATTGTCTTTCAGAGTACGTGTGTGCGTGTCTCTTGCCACTGTGTGCCCGCTCCAAGTCGCTTCACTTATGTCCGACTCTTTGTGACCCCATGGACTGTAGCCCGCCAGGCTCCTCTGTTCATGGTATTCTCCAGGCAAGAATACTGGAGTGGGTTGCCCTTTCCCGCCCCAGTAGATCTTCCCAGCCCAGGGATCGAACCTTGGTCCCTTGTGCCTCCTGCGTTGGCAGGAAGATTTTTTAAATCACCAGTAGCCCACCTGGGAAGCCCTTTTCAGACTATGCAGGGGGGCGGGGGGAATACCTACCCTTTAAAAATGTCACAATCTCTTGTACACACTGCTATGCTTAAAATGGATGAGCAACAAGGACGTCCTGTATGGAACTTTCCTCAATGTGATGTTGCAGCCCAGATGGGAGGGGAGTTTGGGGCAAAATTAATACTTGTATGTGTATGGCTGAGTGCCTTTCCTGCTCACCTGAAACTATCATAGCATTGCTAAGCAATTATACCCCATAACTATATATATATACATACATAACTATATACATATATGCATAACTATATACATATATACATTATACATAACTATATATATATATATTATAAGAGAATAGGAGAATAGGACACAGATTGAAAGAGAAACAACAGTGCACAGAGATCTAAGATCTTGTGAAGGTACAGCGAGAAGGGGCTATTTACAAACAATGGAGAGAGGCAACAGAGGAAACCAACTCTGCCCTCAACTTCATCTTGAATTTCAGCCTACAGAAGCTGAGAAAATTATTTTACGTTGTTTAAATCCCTAGTCTGGGTATGTTGTTACGGCAGTCCTGGCAAGCTAATACAAAAACCTTAGGTGGGGTAGTGATTCTTTTGGTTATGAGAATAAGAAAAATCGATTTTATTTATTAGAGGTACAAAACATAGATTTATAAGTAAATAAAAAATAAAAATGTAAAAGACAAAATTCACGTAGGATTTTGAATTCTTTTTATATTAATACACCAAGTATAATCTGTTTATACACAAACCCAGTTATGTGTATATTTTACATTCCTTGAAAAAGGAGGCAACTTCAAACCTGTAATAAATATTTAATATGTCCAAAAATGTATTTTAGTGTTTAAACTTTGGTGGATAAATGGTTGTCCAGAACAGTGCTTTAAAAATTGCTATTAATCTTTTAGTCTTAATTAAATAAAAACAGTAAGTTTGGGAGATAGAACGAGATTTGTCATATAAAAAGTCACACTCTACCGTAACATAAAAATTGTCATGAGAGTATATTTTATTAAATAAAATATTATAAATTAGTTTAAGAAAATAATAGATTATCACCCCTTGACTTTTTGGTCTAAAAATCTGGTGTTTACTACTGAAGGATTTGTTGTTTTAATTGTTCTTCACTTCCAGAATTCCAAAATTAATGGTGAATATTCAACACATAATGTCATAAAGAGTGTGCAGTTTCCCCTCCTCTGCTAATTGATGGTCTCATTATTAGTGGTATATTTCCTTTAAATATGTGACCAGAAATCTGTCATGAAGACACAACCCACTTTTTTTCCTGTGCTTTAACAAGGTCGTCTTACTCAAATGCACTACATTGTGACATCTCTGATTATATGTAAAGAACACTTTCACAACTTGTCATTTTATTTATTAAATTTCATATGTCCTTAAATTAAGCTTTTTGCCATTGAGCTATTGGACTTTCAACACAAAATTGGTAATGGAAAATTCTTTTCAGAATCTTGATATTTTTAAAGTTTTACTGTGGAGGTTTTAAAATAAATCCAAAAGTAGGGAGAAAAATGAAATTCATGTACCAATTGTTGTTTAGTCACTCAGGTGTGTCTGACTCTTTTGTGACCCCATGGACTGTAGACGCCCTGCTCTTCTGTCCATGGGATTTCCCAGGCAAGAACACTGGAGTGGGTTGCCATTTCCTTCTCCAGGGGATCTTCAGATCTTCGCAACCTGGTACTTTATTTTCCTATTGCTGCAGTAACACACACACACGCACACACACAACTTGTGATGTAAAGCAGCATGCACGCCTGCTGTTTCTTCAGTCATGTCCGACTCTTTGCGACCCCTTAGACTGTAGCTTGCTAGGCTCTTCTGTCCATGGATTTTCCCACAAGAATACCGGAGTGGGTTGCCATTTCCTTCTCCATAAAGCAGCATGGGTCATTATTTTAATAGCTCTAGATGTCAGAAGTCAGTAATGGATCTCATTGGGTTAAAAATAAGGACTGTATTCCCTTCCTGGGAATCTTGGGGTGAATCTGTTTTCTTATTTTTTAAGCGCCAAGAGGTTCCTGCAGCTTCATCATGTCATTTTTCTATCTTCAAAGCCAGCAACATCAGGCCAAGTCTTTTTCATGTTGCTATCTCCCTCATTTTTATCTGTCTGCTTTACTTTTACATTTCTGAGGACACTTAGGATAGCAATGCATTGATTTACTCCCGCTCCTCCTCACACCACCCTACTGCAGGGTCTTGCAGGATAATTCTTCCATCTCACAATCAGTTGACAGGCAAACAACCACCTCAACCTTGATTATCCCTTGCCATATTACAAGATATTCACAAATTTCAACGATTAAGATCTGGATGTCTTTGGAGGGGTAGGGTTGGTCATTTTTCTGCCTCCTATGCCTACTACAGTGATCAATATTTTGCCATTATATCCATCTCCTTTCCCCTCATACCCAAACTTTTTTTTAATGTGTTCATTTGCTTCAGTTTTATTTTTAAGCAAATCTCAGACTTCACTTCATTCTACAGAAACACAGTTCTGTGTGTATCTCAGAATGTAAGGACATGTTGTTTAAACATAATCAAAACAAAATAATAATTCTATGTTGTTGCTGTTCAGTCGTCCAGTCATGTCTGACTCTTTGTGACCCCATGGACTGCAGCACACTATTATCTAAAACCTGGTCAATGTTTCCTCATTATCTCAAAAATGTCTTCTACAATCCATGAGAGAATCAGGGTCACAATAAGTTTCATATGTTTTATTTGGTTGCTCTGTGTCTTAAATTTCCTTTATAACCATTCCCCATCTGTGTTTTGTTTTTTTTTTTTTTTTTTCATGTCATATAATGGTTGATGCTGCTTAATTGTGTACTCCTTAGAATTTCCCAGACTCTGGATTTGGCTGATTACAGCGTCATAGCATGGGCTTCCCTGATTGTTCAGTTGGTAAAGAATCCACCTGCAATGTGGGAGACCCTGGTTTGATCCCTGGTTTGGGAAGATCCCCTGGAGAAGGAAAGGCTACCCACTCATAGTTTAATATGAACCTTTATTCTTTATATTGCCTATAAACTGGTATTTAGATTCAGGTATTACTTGTCCCTCCTCCTTACACCCATCCTTTTGATAATATATAATTGTAGTGTGTATAGTTCCTATTGTATTACATTAGGTAATACATGTTGTGATTGTCTCACTTTTAGTGCTTTAAGAATGATTAAGTAATTCAGGAATTGTCAGCCAGATCTGTCTATTATAGAGTTCCTCATTAACTGTTTATTTAATGACTTCGGTTGATAATAGTTACCTAGGTATTTTGACACTACTTTTCAGGACTATCCTCTGTCATCACATTTAACACTGTTCAGTGTTCTATGAAAATTAACTTATGTGTACTTTCCAGGGATTTAATTAGTGGGAAAAATGAGGTACATTGGTAGCTATCTTATCTGTCTACAGAAATGTAAGGCTATTAACTTATTTGTCTACCACTTGCCACCTTGACTTTGACTTTCTAATCCATCAGAGTTTTGATATGTTTTCAAAGGGAATACAGCAATATGACTGATAATCTTTACAGAGATAATATTCCTGATACTGTTACAGAGAATGTTGGAATTCCTATATTGTGTGTGATGGGATGTAGCTAATACTTTTCTTTGAGCATCTCCACAGAAACTGAATCCAGAGAAATTTTTTTGAAAAATATTACCTGTGTTTATATCATATGATTGAATCTCTTTTAAAAGATACCATTATCTTTATATAAGAAAAGATTGGATGAATATATGTTTCTTTTTTTTAATATCTAAAATATGCCAAGGTCTTTCACACTACATTGCAGCAAAATCCTAGTTACAAACTCTAATTATCTGATTAGTATAAGTATTATACATGAAAATTGTGTACTAGGACATATAATTAATAGTGAAGAGGTATTATTAATTGGCATCTATAATGTCTGTGTCTATGTTTTACCTTGTTACTAAACAAGTATAGATTAATCATTTTATAAATATAGAGGTTTCAAAAGTCTTATATTGTGGATGTTAATTTGATGGTCAGAAAAAAAGAATGAGCATATTAATCAGTTAGTGACTTTTGTCATGAAAGCTATTTTTTGAGTTGCCTCACGAGAGAATAAACTTATTTTATTTTATGAGTAGTTAAGCAAGAACTCGCTAGTGTAACATTTGATCTTCCAAATTTTCTTGAACATGTTATATAGTAGTCCCTAGAGTGTGCATTCCTATTTCTTTTTCTTAATTATAAACATTATAATGTAAGG
The DNA here is from genome assembly GCF_032405125.1 of Capricornis sumatraensis. Taxonomy (NCBI): domain Eukaryota; kingdom Metazoa; phylum Chordata; class Mammalia; order Artiodactyla; family Bovidae; genus Capricornis; species Capricornis sumatraensis. The sequence goes on from NW_027184626.1 coordinate 3,058,300, forward strand.
TTAGTAACCTAATATTTTCAACAAAATCTCTAAAATCAGTTTGATAAGTAAATCACTTGTTCAGTAACCAATCCTTTCTATGAAAAAACAAAAAAACTGTCTATTTGATCATATATTCTAAACATTCAAAATACACTTTAGTCCATGTGCATGTTCATATGTCAGTATTAAGCATGTGTGACTGATTTTTATTAATCTTTCAAATGCTCATGTCTTTTAGTGTGCTTCCTATTTGACTGTAACACACATCAGAAATATTTTAGAAGTCTTATTCCATTCTTTATGATTGTGAAACATCACAAAGATTCCCTGTGTGAAAACTCACATGAATACCCACAATACTACATATTTGATCTATGGTATTAAATATTTGTTTTGCTCAATCTTTAGCATTTATTTCTACTAATATATAATTCTCTTAAAGTTTTCACAACATTGTGATTTTGAGGAATCTTGGTACAGTGCCTGGAGTTCAGAGTTCAGTCACTCAATCGTGTCCGACTCTTTGTGACCCCATGAATCACAGCACGCAAGGCCTCCCTGTCCATCACCAACTCCCAGAGTTGACTGTGTGGATCACAATAAACTGTGGAAAATTCTGAAAGAGATGGGAATAGCAGACCACCTGACCTGCCTCTTGAGAAATATGTATACAGCTCAGGAAGCAACAGTTGGAACTGGACATGGAACAACAGACTGGTTCCAAATAGGAAAAAGAGTACGTCAAAGCTGTATATTGTCACCCTGCTTATTTAACTTATATGTAGAGTACATCATGAGAAATGCTGGACTGGAAGAAGCACAAGCTGGAATCAAGATTGCTGGGAGAAATATCAATAACCTCAGATATGCAGATGACACCACCCTTATGGCAGAAAGTGAAGAGGAACTAAAGAGCCTCTTGATGAAAGTGAAAGAGAAGAGTGAAAAAGTTGGCTTAAAGCTCAACATTCAGAAAACGAAGATCATGGCATCCGGTCCCATCACTTCATGGGAAATTGATGGGGAAACAGTAGAAACAGTGTCAGACGTTATTTTGGGGGCTCCAAAATCACTGCAGATGGTGACTGCAGCCATGAAATTAAAAGACACTTACTCCTTGGAAGAAAAGTTATGACCAACCTAGATATATTCAAAAGCAGAGACATTACTTTGCCAACTAAGGTCTGTCTATTCAAGGCTATGGTTTTTCTTGTGGTCATGTATGGATGTGAGAGTTGGACTGTGAAGAAGGCAGAGTGCTGAAGAATTTATGCTGTTGAACTGTGGTGTTGGAGAAGACTCTTGAGAGTCCCTTGGACTGCAAGGAGATGCAACCAGTCGATTCTGAAGGAGATCAGCCCTGGGATTTCTTTGGAAGGAATGATACTAAAGCTGAAACTCCAGTAGTTTGGCCACCTCTTGCGAAGAGTTGACTCACTGGAAAAGACTCTGATGCTGAGAGGGATTTGGGGCAGGAGGAGAAGGGGACGATAGAGGATGAGATGGCTGGATGGCATCACCAACTTGATGGACATGAGTCTGAGTGAACTCCGGGAGTTGGTGATGGACAGGGAGGCCTGATATGCTGCAATTCATGGGGTCGCAAAGAATTGGACACAACTGAGCGACTGAACTGAACTGAACTATCCTAATTTTGTTTTGAAGCAGTTCTGCTTATCATGAACGATATTTGATTTTCAGTTCTATTTAAATTCAACAAGATACACTGCTGTCATTTTCAAAGTAGAATTTATTTATGGATAGTTTTGATGACTGTTTTTTCACATCTGTGATGAACTTTGTCTTTTTAATAGTGCCTTCTTGTATCCCTGAAATTATAATTTAATATTTGAAAACCGCAAAACCACCAGAGCCCCCTTATGTTGAACAATAGAACATTGCTGTTGCTCATTTACATTTTATGTACAACAGTGTCCAACATAACAAGTGTTTCATCATACTAAAGATGACTTTGACTAGGAAATAGTAACAATAAAATAGAATTCTGAAGACTATACTGTCTCAGTTTGATTTTTAGACTGTGATGAAATTTATAGCCTCTTTTATCATTTCCATTTTAGATATTGATAACTTTCTGAAACATTTTATTTAGATTTAACCAAAAGTTGCAGCATATTTCTCAAAGTATTCAGGTTCTAAGTATTTCCCTTAATACAGCTCTTTTATTTTTCTTCTTTTATTCCCTCTTCATGGAAAATAAAATTTAAATAATATATAATCTGATTATATTTTCTGGACAAAATAATTGATCAAGATGCGCAATAAGAGAGATTCTATGGGGCTTAAAGATCATTTTCAGGAGGAGAAACATTTTTATATGTTTTATATATGAAGGATATAGTACATTCATGGATGGAAAGAAGGAAAAATATAAAGATGCCATTTTTTCCTTTCACAGATTACAGATATGAGATTCCAATAAAATACCAATTAGGTTATTTTTGTAACTTGTCAAAAAAGTACAGGATTACATCTGATAAATAAAGAGATATATTAGCTAAGACTATTAGTAATAATGTAGAACTTTCCCTACCAAAAAATAATAATAGTACATATTATATAAAGTTACAAAGATGGTATTTTAAAAATAATGTGTAAGTATCATCTTCCAGATTAATGGAAAGAATATATATTAGAAACTGATCATAATATAGTCCCAACTAAAAGTAGTCCACATATGCAAAATAACTGAAGAATATACATTAAAAAGTGAGTAATAGGTTTGCTTTAAGAAACTGAAAATATTTTTATTCTATTTACTTTTCTGTTTTTAAATTATCTACGAGAAGTGTATATTGCCTTAATAAGAAAAGAAAAGCTAAGTTCTCAAAATTAAAAAAAAAAAGTTTAGTTTTTGTAAAAAGTGATAATAACAGAATATACACCATATGAAAATGCTGATAATAAACTATGAATCTGACTCAGAGGAAAAATAAATTCTATGTAAAATATTTCATCATTGGCTGTTATTTGATTATTGAAAAAGTAAGAGAGTTCCAGAAAAACGTCTACTTTTGCTTTATTGACTACACCAAAGGCTTTGACTGTGTGGATCACAATAAACCGTGGAAAATTCTTCAAGAGATAGGAATACCAAACCACCTGACCTGTCCCCTGACAAATCTGTAGGCAGATCAAGAAGTAACAGTTAGAACTGGACATGGGACAACAGACTTGTTCTAAATCGGGAAAGGAGTACATCAAGACTATATATTGTCACCCTGCTTATTTAACTTATATGTAGAGTACATCATGAGAAATAACAGGCTGGATAAGGCACAAGCTGGAATCAAGTTTGCTGGGAGAAATATCAATAACCTTAGATATGCAGATGACACCACCCTTATGGCAGAAAGCAAAGAAGAACTAAAGAGCCTCTTGATAAAAGTGAAAGAAGAGAGTGAAAAAGTTGGCATAAAGCTCAACATTCAGAGAACTAAGATCATGGCATCTGGTCCCATCACTTCATGGCAAATAGATGGGGAAACAGTGGCTGACTTTATTTTTCTGAGCTTCAAAATCACTGCAGATGGTGACTGCAGCCATGAAATTAAAAGACTTGCTCCTTGGAAGAAAAGCTATGACAAAACTAGACAGCTTATTAAAAAACAGAGACATAACTTAACCACCAAAGTCCATATAGTCACAGCATGGTTTTTCCAGTAGTCATGTATGGATGTGAGAGTTGGACTAAAGAAAGCTGAGCACTGAAGAATTGATACTTTTGAACTGCGGTGTTGGGGAAGACTCTTGAGAGTCCCTTAAACTGCAAGGAGATCAAACCAGTCAATCCTGAAGGAAATCATTCCTGGGAGTTCATTTGAGGGACTGGTGCTGAAGCTGAGACTCCAATACTTTGGCCACCTGGAAAAGACACTGATGTTGGGAATGACTGAAGGTGGGAGGAAAAGGGGCAACAGAGGATGAGATTGTTGGATGGCATCACAAACGCGATGGACATGAGTTTGAGTAAGCTCTGGGAGGTGGTGATGGACAGGGAAGCCTGGCATGCTGCAGTCTATGGGATCGCAAAGAGTTAGACATGACTGAGGGGCTGAACTGAACTGAACTGATAATTAGAACTGACTTTGGATTTAAAATATCTAATTCAATTTAACCTAAGCTATCACATGAAGAATAATTGATTCATTTTAAAAGAAAATAATAAAACACCATTGTAAAGATGGTCATTGCAAAGAAGTTTTTGAACCGTTTTCTTATCTTTTAGAAAGCAACAAAAGTGGTTACATTAGTATGTTATTCAAACTTGTTCAAACTGTTCACTCAGTCATGTCCAACTCTTTGCAACCCCAGAACTATATAGTCCATGGAATTCTCCATGCCACAATATTGGAGTGGGTAGCCTTTCTCTTCTCCAGAGAGTGAATCTTCCCAACCCATGTATCAAACCCAGGTCTCCTGCATTGCCAGTGGATTCTTTATAAACTGAACTATCAGGGAAGCCGAAAGTGAAAGTCACTCAGTCGTGTCCGATTCTTTGCAGCCCTGGTGGACTGTCCAGTCCAAGGAATTCTCCAGGCCAGAATACTGGAGTGGGTAGCCTTTCCCTTCTCGAGCGGATCTTTCCAACCCAGGAATTGGACCGGGGTCTCCTTCATTGCAGGTTGAATCTTTACCAACTGAGCTATCAGGGGAGCCCTATATATTATTACCATAATGCTGTTGTTTTCTGGATTCCCTTGTAGTACAAGCTACACAATTCCTAGCACAGTTAACCCACTAACCTACTACTTGTTTAATTCCTTAATTATTTAGAATACATCTTCATACCAAGAAAAGTTTAAGGAGACTCAGGAAAGTACTGACATTCTTCCCTTATGAATGATGGAATTTATCTGCTTCAAAAATGTTGGTATCAAGATACCATCCACTAATGAAAGTGCTGAGAGCAATTTTCCTACTGGAAATATTTTTTGTAGATATTACTGTTTTGGCGTTTTCATAATATTAAGAATACTTTTTTTTATGTGAGTTTGCCAAGCTTCTAGTTCAAGTACTATTGAAATATTTGTTCTTTCATTTAAAAGCTCTTCATTATGTAAAGACATCTCTCATTGTTTCAAAATATTTGGGAGTTAAACATCACTCAGTTCAGTTCAGTCACTCGGTCGTGTCCGACTCTTTGTGACCCCATGGACTGCAGCACGCCAGGCCTACCTGTCCATCACCAACTCCCAGTGTTTACTCAAACTCATGTCCATTGAGTCAGTGATACCATCCAACCATCTCATCCTCTGTCGTCCCCTTCTCCTCCCGCCTTCAGTCTTTCCCAACATTAGGGTCTCTTCAAATGAGTCAGTTCTTCCAAACATCACTACTGCTATAGTTTAAAATATGGTATGGTTTTGCAGCCAGACAGCTCCATCCTGGTAAGCTTCATCTGAAGCCTCCATAATGTTTTTAATATACCTTACAAACCTTTTCGGTGCTACAGTACCCTAGTGTTTTTATAATCCTAGTGACAGAAAGCTTGACTCTTAAATATTTTCAACATGACCCATAGTGAAAAAAAAAAAAAAGGCAAAGCAAAACAAAACATTTTTCATCATAATTAGGATCATGACATTCATGTGTTATTCAGTCTTCTATATCTAGTTAGTGGGGATTCAAAAATAATTGAAACAGTAAAAAATTCTTGCCCCCATGGAGCTAATAACCTAATCTGTCCCTCTGTCTCTGTATTATTCCTTTGTATAAAAAATAGCTTCTTGTGTATTTTATTCCAGCCATCCAATTCTATCCTATTGTCTTCTTTTGAGTTGTAAAAATAACATAAGTTGCTCTTTGTATGCTTAGTCATTCAGTCATGTCTGACTCTTTGCAACCCCATGGACTATAGACCACCAGGTTCCTCTGTCCATAGGGACTCTCCAGGCAAGAATACTGGGGTGGGTTGCCATGCCCTCCTCCAGGGGATCTTCCCAACCCAGGGATGGAATCGAGGTCTCCCGTATGGCAGGTGGGTTCTTCAGTGTCTGAGCCATCAGGGTAATTAGGACCCATTAATTGATTCAAGACTCAGTAATGGATCTTGACTCCCACTTTGAAAAACATTGCCATATTGGAATTTCATACATTTAACAGAGCTGTTAAAGCAGCCTGTGTATGTGTGTGTGGGTGCTCAGCCATGTCCAATTCTTTGCGACCCCACAGACTGTAGCCCACCAGGCTCCTCTGTTCTTAGGATTTCTCAGGCAAGAATACTGGAGAGGTTTGCAGATGGGATCTTCCCAACCCAGGGATTGAACCCATGTCTCTTATGTCTCCTGCACTGGCAGGGATATTCTTCACCACTAGTGCCACTTAACCTTATAAAAAGAAGCCTAGGATTAATTAATTTTTCTAAATTTCTGTCTCACATCGACTGTCACCTATTTAAAAATCCAGTCTTTTTTACTGAGTTGCTTTCAGGATAGAACTTTCTGAATATGGGTTTATGTAAACTGTTTTTAATCTGAATGGAGAATCTTATATTTATTTATGTCAAATTCTTCTTTATTGGTTTCAGCTCATCATTCTAGCCTATCAAAATTTTTGAACTCTGCTACTGTTAGATAATAATAAGTCTGGAAGAACAGCCAAATTCCCAGTGAGGGTGAAAATGTAGAGCAAATACTTCTGGCATAGGGGTGAAGAAAGCATCTTACTTTGAAAAGTGGAGGAGTTAGTAATTAATAGCCTGGTCTTTTAAATCAGGCAGACAGAACTGGGTTTGAATCTAATCCAGACATTTACTTGCTGAGTCATAATGTAAAAGTTACCTGGCCTTATGTATTTTCTCTTATGTGAAGTGGGCATAATAGCAATATTTCTTCATTGAGTATGAAGTGGTATATATGTGAGAAGTCTTTAAAGGCTTAGTACATTGTCTGGCAGGTAGCAAATCACTGATAAATAGAATCCCGTTAATATGTTTCCTTCTGCTCCTACCCTCACTTCCTAATATTCTTCTCTGATAATGATGGACAAAACTATTTTATTTACCTTTGGAATGTGAATTTTAGGAATGTGTTTATTGCCCAATATTTTCAAATAAGGCCATTTAGATGCTTTGAAGTGTTTCTTATAAATTAACCGTGTAAAAGTTGGTACTTATGCAGAGCTGTCAAGTGTTTTGCTCAAAACTGGGATTTACATACCCACAAAGAAAAATTAATTGTAATCCCTATAAATGCTTAGTGTCTTCCAGCAGTTTTATTTATGAAAGGCCATCAGTGAATTGTGTTAGTGTTTAGCTGCTTTTGTTGCTATTGTAGTAACTATACTTATTATCATTGCATGGTCTAACATTTTACCTTTGTCAAAAGATAAGTGGAAAAAGGCAAACATAATTCAGGATATTCCCTGATTCACTCATGGCAGTTAAGAGTTTCCCAAGGTTTTCTGGTGGGGAAGACCAATGGTAGAATTCTGAGATTCTTGATGCAAAGGAGTACGATTATGTATTGGGAAGCATCTCCTAGTTACGTTACCTTCCCACTGGGCCGGGCATCTGGAAAGGGGAAAGTGCAGCTTCTAGTCTATATACTCTGTTTTTCCTCTTTGAGGTTTCCCACAGAGAATAAGGTTAGCTTATTTGAAGGACTAGGGGGAAAAATGGCCTAAAAATATAAGTACCCATCTACTAAACAAGCTCTCATTACAAATCATCAGCGTTTCACAAATTGTGCTAAAACTAATGATACAGTGATTACCAGAACATTAGACCTGCCTTCCAGGGTGTTTCTTGGACAGGGGATAAGAGCAGATACGTATTTAAATAATTGAGCAAAATGCAATGTGTGTTGCTTCAGAGTTAGGAAAAACCTATTGAAAGAGAGGTAAAAGTGTTTTTGTATCTCTTTAAGGCTTTACAGAGAAGGCTCACAATTGAGCCATGAGAAATTCAACATGTGCACAGAGATTAGGCTCACAAGTTAAATTAGGAGAAATAGCACATAAAGAGTCTCAGCTGAAGACAGAGAGACGTAGTAAAGGAAAAAAAGTGGAGGGGATGGCAGGAGAGAGGAGGAAAGAGGAAGGGATGATAGGGAGGAAAAAGAGATAGGAAGTGACCAAAATAGTAGATCTTGGATCTTAAAAACCCAATTGTTACTGATAAGATATTGATGAGATTCTGGTGGCATCAGATTATTAGCATAAATAGCCAAACCTTAAGTCAAATAAAGCAATATTTTATTTATCATATATTCTTTTTAAAATGGTCAGCCCTCAAGAAGTATAATTTTATTTCTAAGATTAGTGTATTATGGAAAATTTTTAAAAATTCTTCCCCTTTGATTGCTGATATAAATGAAAGGACATATTAAACATGAAATTTAAGTTTTCTTACCTAGTCAAATTTTGGAAACTCTTCTGCCATGTGTGGATTTTTGTTATTTTTCTAGATGATGACACAAGCTACGTTTAACATTGTATTTGTGTGCTTTAGATAAACTCATACTGATGTAGATAATTTCATAAGCTCTATTACCTCAACCAAATTTGTTAGACTGAGTTAGAATTCAAAAGAAAAAAATTTGCTATATTTTTACTACTTTGAAGTTTAGTTTTAATAGGAAACAGATATTCTTTATTCAGCTTTATAGTGACATTTTTACTTATTTAATAAAAGTTGTATAATTCTTTGAACTTAAAAGTTTAAATCAAAGATCAAAGTCAATACTTGATTGGTAACATTTTCAATATAGCTGAACAAAAATTGTGTCATTTGCAAACCATTTACCTTATAAAATATTATTGAATCTTTAAAATTAATAAATATAACCTCTAATAATCATGTTTATTATACAGTCTAATTTACTCAGAAAATAAGTTAATTTATAAAGGTAGTTTTAAACAAGGCATTATATCTAAATGCTCCAGCTAGTTATTTCTATTCCATGCCTCACCTTGGAACTAAATTATCTACATCATAAAACAGTCTTACAGATTATCAACAACACTTTGAATTATATCTAAAAGACAAGAACAGCTTGTAAGTTCATGTTTCTATTTTATCCAAATTGGCTAACAGTTTCTCTTAAGTTCTAGCTAATTGGAATAGATATAAATCATAAGCCTATCTTATTCTAAAGTAGAAGATCAGCATGTATGTGGTAGTAATGTGCTATTCTTTTTACTGGCATAGATTTTATGGATAACTATTTTGCTTAGAGGTAGTGTACTACAGACTCAAATATAACAGTGTATTAATAATATTACATCAATTATGATGACTGAACTGTCTTTCCTCAAGCTTTTATGTACACTGACCATGGCAAATAATAGGCAAACATTTATACAGGTGGATAGAAAATGTGAATTTAAATGTATCAACAGTTTCTGTTTTAGTTATTTTGACATCTTGAGTTAGAATAAACACACGACTCATATTTGAAGAAGAAAAATAAGTATCGTAAGTACTATGCATACACTGACATATTCTGGGCAAGAATGGTAGGCTAAGGTGATCATGGATTGACCAAAGTAATGAGTACCAAGGTGGCCCATTGGTGGGAAAATGGCGTGCTTCACATCGATAGACAGGAGATGGGGACATCCCTGGTGATGCAGTGGTTAAGAATCTCCCTGACAGTGCTGGGGACACGGCTTCAATCCCTGGTCTGGAAAGACTCCCCCCGCCACAGAGCAGCTAAGCCCTTGAGCCACAACTACTGAGCCCACGCTCTAGAGCCCGCAAGCTAGAACTACCCAGCCCATGTGCCGCAGCTGGTGAAGCCCACGTGTCTAGAACCTGTGCAATGCAGCGAAGAGAAGCCACGGCCATGAAAAGGCCATGCGCTGCGAAGAGAAGTAGCTGCCCCTTGCTCAACGAGAAGAGGCCCGTGCGCAGACCCAACACAACCAAAAGCAAACAGGTTAAAAAGGAAAAAAAAGATGGTAGACTAGGCCACGAATGACATAATTAACTTGCTATAAACCCTGTCCAGTCTCTTACAGGTGTAAAGAGAATATTTCTGTTTCCCATAACTTAGGGGGAAGTAGATAGTTTTCAGAAGGAAAAAAAAAAGCATGCACAGAAAAAAATACTGCACATTTTAAGTACATGTTCAAGTTAAAATATATAATGTAAATCATTAATAGAATTTTCTGTGGGGAGATGGAAATTAGAGTAAGATATAGTGATAAAGGGAATTAACTAACTAAAAATATATACTGTCTCTAATAAGTTAAATCAAACCGAATTTCACAGATAATAATGTCTTACCCAAATAAAATTGCAAAACCTAACTCCAAGAAAACAACGCTTTCTTACTGTGTTTGCAAAAAACTCTTTGGGTTTTTCTGTAGCGTCTTACCTAGCAGTATAAAGAATTAAAAATGGTTTTGAGAAAATGTTGAGATTGGAATATTCTTGATAAAGTAGCATTAAGGGAATTCAGTGCTTCATGTAAGTGGAATCATATAGTCATAAAGACACTGTCTTTTTCCAATTTTGCATAATGTCCTAAAGATTCATCCATGTTGTAATAGGTATCAAAACTTTCCTTTGTTAGGCTGAATAACAGTCTATTGTATGTATATGGCACATTTTGTTTATCCATTTATGGGTGGATGGAAACTTGTGTTGCTTGTATGTTTTAGCTGTGGTGAATAATGCTGCTATGAACATGGGCATAACTCTCTGAGACCTTGCTTTGAATTATTTTGAGTATATATCTAGACGTGGATTACTAGATCATGTAATAATTCTGTCCTCTGTATTCTCTTTGTAATTTTTTTTAATAACAGTAGCCATCCCAATTAGTGTGAGGTGATATTCACTGTACTTTAAATTTGCATTTCCCTCATAATTAGTTATGTTGAGCATCTTTTCATGTGCTTATTGGCCATTCATGTATCTTTGGAGAAGTGTCTATTTGAGCCTTTTTTCTGTAGTTGAATTGGGTTGTTTGGTTTTTTATGTTAAATTTTAGAAGTTCTCAATATAGTATAGATATTAGTTCCTTACCAGGTAAATGATATGCACGTGTTTTTCCCATTCTTTGTGTTTCTTTTTTACTCTATTGATAGTGTCTTTTGAGACACACTTTAAAAATTTGCGTATAAAGTTCTATTTGTCTACATTTTCTTTTGTTACCTGTGCCTTTGGTGTCATATCCAAGAAATCATTATCCAACCCAAAGCTTTTGCCCTATTCTTTCTTCTAACCGTTTTACAGTTCTCGGTCTTATATATAGGTCTTTGATACATTGAGTTAATTTTTGTTTTTGGTGTTAAGTGAGGGTCTAACCTTAGTCTTTTACATGTGTATATCTTGTTTTTTAGCACTATTCTTGAAAAGACTGATTTTTTTTTTTTTTCTGTTGAATGGTCCTGGCACTGGATAAAATCCTTTGACCATATATGCAGAGGTTTATTTCTAGACACTCTATTCTATTCCTTTGGGCTATATACTTGTATTTTTCCCAGTACCACACAGTGTTGATTATTGTAGCATCATATTAAGCTTTGAAATCAGAAGTGTGCATCCTCAAGTTTGGTTCTTTTTCAGAATTGTTTTGGCTACTTGGGGCTCATTGATAATCCCTATGAATTTTAGGGTGGATTTTTATATTTCTATAAAGAATCATTGTGTTTTTATAGAAATTAAATTAATTCAATTTGTATAGCATTGACATTTTAATAATGCAGATCATCTTTAATTACAATTTGTAATTTTGTCCCCATAACCCATCACAAATTAAAAAGATCATGAGTTGATAGTGTATTTAGTACACCTAAACTTCCAAATATTATAGCTTGGCCTCACCTACTTTAAAAGGATGATTTTTGCTTTGGATTTTTCATGCACATCATTTATCATGTTAAAGTCAATTTCTTCTATTTCTTGTTTGTTGAGTGTTCTGTCATGAAAGAATGATAACTTTGTCAAATGCTTTTCCTGCATCAATTAAAATAATCGTGTGGTTTTTAGTCCTTCATTTTGTAAATATGGTATATTACAATGATCTGTTTTTATGTGTTGAAGGATGTTTGCCTCCCAGGAAAATAATCCCACTTGATTTTTGGTGTATGATTATTTTAATATGCTGTTGAATTCATTTTGCTAGTATTTTGTTAAGGATTTTTGTATTAATGTTTATAAAGGATATTGCTCTGTAATTTTCATTTGTCTGGGTTGAATATCATGATAATGATGACCTCATAGAATGGTTCAGAGAATATTCCCTCCTCTTTAATTTTTTTGGAAAAGTTTGAGAAGGATTGGTGTTCATTCTTCTGTAAACGTTTGCTAGAATTCATTAGTGAAGCAAACAGTTCCAGGGATTTTCTTTGTCAGATTTTTTTTTTCTTTTTCTTCTTAGTTGTGGGGCTATTCACATTTTCTCTTTTTGTGGTTTGTATTTAGGAATATTAATCTGATTCACACAGCCAGAGCTGAAAAAAAAGTAGCTGTGGGATGTCACCATATGATCTTTCCTAGGTACAATGTTTTCTACATGATTTCCGATTGCCTTGGAAATATTTAGTTTCTCAAGAAAGGCAAAATATTTTAAGTATAATCTAGAATTTTAGAGAATAAATTGTTCTATATGGCTGAATTTGTCAAAATGTCTGGCTCCAATGTGAACATAAAGATATTTTCATTTTAATTGTTGAGAGTTCTCTAGGGAAACTGCCTTCCTTCTTTATGTAGGATATAATAAACATAATTTGAGTTTTGTTTTAGCATCCAGACCATTATTACAAAATCAGTTTTTGTATTTTTTTCACAGCAGTAACAGCTCCCAGAGTTATTGAAGTGTTTAGCGCACTTGGCATGGTGTTGCTGCTGCTACTGAGTCGCTTCAGTCATGTCTGACTCTGTGCAACCCCATAAAAGTCAGCCCACCAGGCTCCGCCATCCCTGGGATTCTCCAGGCAAGAACACTGGAGTGGGTTGCCACTTCCTTCTCCAATGCAAGAAAGTGAAAAGTGAAAGTGAAGTCGCTCAGTCGGGTCTGACTCTTCGCGACCCCATGGACTGCAGCCTACCAGGCTCCTCTGATGGGGTTTTCCAGGCAAGAGTACTGGAGTGGGGTGCCATTGGGTGTTAGTCATGTTTATTAGTTTTTGTTTTTTTTTTTTTTAGTTTTTCTTCTTGCTATCTCACTGTCATGTTTTTCTCATAAAGACAACACTGTATAAATCCTTCATCATTTTTTCAAGCTTGCTATTTCCCAATATAGTGTGCTTTGAACCAAAATATGTAGCATGTTTAAGTTGTATATAATGTAAGAATAGCTAGGATGTGACTGAAGGGATGAGGAGTTTACAAGTGAGTAAAGGGCACAAGCTTAATGTGTTGATTCTGATTTTTAACTCGCTGCCCAGAGACCTATGTATTTTCTTCAAATGGATAAATAGCTGATTTACTCGCCTAGAAAACTGAGCCTAATGCCTTCCATTCTTTGTGGGGTATAAATTACAAAGAAAGCAAGATTGAGAAGGAAGGGAAGGTGAGGCTAGGAAGGTGTGTCTTCACAGAGATCCTGTAGACAAATACATCTCAGAAGAATCTCTGTAGGAATATAATGGGGCTTTATGACTTCAGTGTTTCATGGGTCAACATTGCTTCCCAGAGATCAGTTACTGTACATACATGTCATCTGTGCTGTTCCTTCTCTCAGAGCAGTTACCAGGGACACCAGGTTTCAGAATAGCAGTGACAGCGACAGGCCTCAGTGTTGATATAGTCTGCAGGATGCAAGGGAAGTGTGCCCGCTGTCTTCCCCTTGGGGCCTGTAGAGCCGCTGTACTTGTTTGAAGTCGCAGCAGGCCCCTTGTCTTTTCCGGGACCCCTGGGAACTGAGATTCCCCAGGGAAGAGGCCCAAGAGCCTTACAGGATCGTGGCGCAGGTTGCTGCTGGCTTGAGTCTCTGTGACATAGGCGAGTCTGAGAGCCACTAAGGCAAGGAGCCAGGCCATCCAAGTAGGCTGAGAGGAAGAAAACCTCACCCTCTGAGGAGACAGACACCACGCTGCAGGAGCCTGCTTCTAAAGATGACAGAAACCCCCTTAGGCCTTCAGAAATGCTCCTGGTGCCAGAATCATCTTTCTCAAGGATCAGCATAGCACCCAACCAAAATGCATAACTGAGAGATCCTCTGCCCACAATACCTAGATGTAAACCTAATTTGTGTTTTCACTGGGTGAGGAAACACGTAAACAGTCTAAAGTGCAATCCCGTCTTTCTCATTTGTTTGATGATCAGTAAACGTTTTGATTATAGTTTTCACTTTCAACATAATATGTATTGTTTTCCTTATTTGTGTGATTTTTAGTGTTTATGATGATTTGACAGGGCACATGTGGAGCGAAAAGGAAAGCAGACATCAGAAGTTTTTTAGATTACTTATTGTGGTGGTTTGTGGAGATTTTCCTTTTTGCCGTAGAAAATGGTGTACTTTGAAAAGAGAAACCTTTTTTATGCGGTCAAGACGTAATGAACATTAGCGTAGTATTGTGTTGTAGATCAACAAAGACTTCAGAGGTAACTGAGGTATTGAGAGAGAAGTAGTCCTTCGTGGACTAGTCAGAAGAGGTATGCTATTTTACGGACATGCCGTCACTGTGTGACCTTAATACCAGGAGGATGTTTAAGTGTGCCCTTTCATTAAATATACCCAAACTATAATTCTGCTTTTATTAATACATTTTCTTTACTTTTCCCCAGTGGCAATTTCTGGGCTTCACTGTCATTTTATACGGCTATCAGTGGTTCCAAGTCTTGCCACTTCAATTGTTTTTATTTTTGCTTGTACTGAAACTGTCAACAATTACTTATCTACAAAGTGTCCAGATTCACTTTTTTTTTCTTGTCTTTGCTTGCCTTTAAAGCTTTTCTTAGACTTCAAAAATTCAGGAATTAAAATTTACAATGCTGGTTCAGGATAATGCCTTTTAACAGTCCAAGCACAAGTTAACCTTTTTCATCTTTTGGTTGTTAGGTTTTTATGGGTATAAGACAAAATCAGGATTATTGTATATAACTATCATTGCTATAGACTATATATACAACAATTCAACCAACCTTGATCAAATATAACCTTCAAAAGTTCAGTATGGAAACACCTTAATTCTGCCATCTTCTCCATTGGCACTGCTTATTTAACAGAAGAGAAAAAGGAAATAACTCACTTCTTTCCTATTTTCCCAGACTGTACTTCTCCTCTCCTCCCTAGCTTGCCAAGAGAAGTTTCTTGTCTTTAGGGTCATGGAAAAAGATGTAAGGAGCAGCAAGAAACAATAAAAATTCTTGATTTTTACTCTTCGAGCTACTGCCAGGCTTCTCTTAGCCCAGCCTTGTTTAAAGTTGATTCTTCCTTTCTTGATACTTCAGTGGGTTCCTAGGCTACCTTCCTTCACTGGTGTAGTAGAAAGAAGACGAGCCTCCCAAAGATATCCATGTCCTAATCCCTAGAACCTGTGGATATGCTACCTAACATGGCAAAGTGAAAGGCACTCAGTCGAGTCTGGCTCTGCGACCCCATGGACTATACAGTCTATGGAATTCTCCGGACCAGAATACTGGAGTGGGTAGCCTTTCCCTTCCCCAGGGAACATGGCAAAAGGACTTTAAAAAGTGATTAATTAAGGATCTCAAGAGGAGAGATTATCCTGTATTGTCTGGTTGGGTTTAATGTCAATCATAAAGGTCCTTCTAAGCAGAGGAGTCAGTACAGTCCAAGACATGGAAGGTGAAGTGATGATGGAAGAAAAGCTACAGAGAGAAGGATCTGAGGATTCTCAGTCATTGGCTTTGGAGACAGAGGAAGAAGCCACAGATAAGGAACACAGGTGGCTTCTAGGAGAGAGAAAAGGCAAAGAAACAGATTATTCCCTAAAAGGCTCCAGGAGGAATGCAGCTTGACCTCACTTGGACTTCAGACTTTTGACCTCTAGAACTGGAAGAGAATAAATCTGCATTCTTTTAAGCCACTAAATTTGTGGTGATTTGTTTCAGCAGCAATATGAAAATAACCAACACTCCCTGAACTGAATTTCTCTGATGAAGATGAATGAAGCTTTTACAGAAAATTGCTTAGGATTCCTGCCTCAGTCCTTGAGTAGCCATTAATATACCATCAGGCTATGTTGGTTGAGGCCTCCTCACCTCTCTAGTTAGACATTTTGTGCAAGATTTAGGACCATCTCATCATACCCACCTGAAACATATATTTTGATCCAACGTAGTGACTTCTTAACTGCAATTTTCTACTTTATCTGTACAGCCTGGTTCAGACACCTTCTGGCCCTTTACCTTTTTCCAGTGGCAGTAACTCACTGTGTACCCCAAGCTCTATGGAACTGTTCTCTAAACAACTCTAACCGATCTACAGGAAAGATTAAGCAATTCTCTCCCCTCCCTAACAACTTCCACTAAAGAAAATTCTCTCTTGAGACTGTAACTTCTCTTTTAGTCTCTTCAATCTCAGCTTAAAAGAGAACATGTACAAATCCTGATTTTACCAAATGTAACCTAGCCCCTTACTTTGTAATATTAAAGTCCCTGCTAACTATGTTCTTGGTGATATAATTAAAACCACGATATATAGAGTTCCGTTTTAACATCTTGTTATAATGATTAAGTCACAATCTGGGATACACATATGAGAAAACCAAAGAAAGCAGTGCAGCTTCTTAAAAGAAATAACCGAACAGCAAAAAAACAAAAAAAAACCTCTAAATTTAAAAAGTTGTCCTTGATCTCTATTTCCACACAAAGATTCTTATTTTTTCTTATTACAAAATTCTAAAACAAGTCAGTGATCTGATTTTCTAAAACATATTATTTGAAATGGCAAGCTAAAAAGAGTGCATTGGACAATTGGAGAGTAAAAAAAGACAACCCTGGGAAGTAATGGCTGACAGTACAATTGCAGAGGGGAAGGTACTTTTATTCTTCCAGCTTTACTGAGATATGATTGACACATAAAATTGTGAATATAAGATCTACAAGGTAATGATTTCACATATGTATATATTGCAGCATGATTACAACAAGGTTCATTAAACACAACCATCACTTCATATAATTAAATCTTTTGTTTCACAAGTTTGGGGAGCATTTTAAAAATATACTGTTTCATTTACTTTATTGTTTTGCGTTCAGGTTTATACACCCTTTTTGTGTTTCCTGTCTAGAGAATAACCTTTAGCATTTGTTGGAGGCTTGGGGCTGGTGCACTGGGATGACCCAGAGAGATGGTATGGGGAGGGAGGTGGGAGGAGGGTTCAGGATTGGGAACATGTGCACACCCGTGGCAGATTCATGTTGATGTATGGCAAAACCAATACAGTATTGTAAAGTAAAATAAAATAAAATATGAAAAAAATATATATATACTCTTTCAGCAACTTTTAAATATATAATGCAGTACTGTTAACAACAGACACCAAGCTATATATTGTATCTCCAGAATGTCTTCATCTTATAATTAATTAGAAGTTACCCCACCCTCACTCCTGCCCTTCAGTTCAGTTCAGTTCAGTCGCTCAGTCATGTCCGACTCTTTGCGACACCATGAACTGCAGCACGCCAGGCCTCCCTGTGCATCACCAACTCCCGGAGTTCACTCAAACTCACATCCATTGAGTCAGTGATGCCATCCAGCCATCTCACCCTCTGTCATCCCCCTTTTCTCCTGCCTCCAATCCCTCCCAGCATCAGAGTCTTTTCCAATGAGTCAACTCTTCACATGAGGTGGCCAAAGTACTGGAGCTTCAGCTTTAGCATTCCAAAGAACACCCAGGACTGATCTCCTTTAGAATAGACTAGTTGGACCTCCTTGCAGTCCATGGGACTCTCAAGAGTCTTCTCCAACACCACAGTTCAAAAGCATCAATTCTTCGGCGCTCAGCTTTCCTCACAGTCCAACTCTCACATCCATACATGACTACTGGAAAAACCATAGCCTTGACTAGACGGACCTTTGAAACCATCAATATGTTCTTGTTTCTATGAGTTTGGACTTAGATTCCGCATGTAATGAACTCATCCAACATTTATCTTCTCTCTCTGACTTATTTCACTTAGTATAATGCCCTAAAGGTTCATTTATGCTGTCGCAAATGATGATTTCTTTTTTTATGGCTGTATGTCTATATATACGCGTGTGTGTGTGTGTATATTATTCATTCATCCTCAATAAGAGCCTATTATGAATTAGACAACATAGAAGAAATAGATAAATTCCTAGAAACAGAAAATCTACCAAGACTGACTTATGAAGAAACAGAAAATCTGCATAAACCAATAACAAATAGGATATTGATTCTGTAATCAAAAACTTCCCAACAAACAAACAAAATCCAGGACCAGATGGTTTCACTGGCTAATTTTACCAAACATTTAAAGAATTACTCCAATCCTTCTCAAACTCTTTCAAAGAACTGAAGAGGAGGGGATTTTCCAAAACTAGACCAGCATTATCCTGATAGCAAAGTCAGAGAAGACACCACAAGGGAAGAAAATTAAAAACTACAAAAAACTCCCATATCCCTGATGGACACAGACACAAAAATTCTCAATAAAATACTAGCAAACTGAATTTAACAGCACATTAAAAAGATCATACACTATATACATATATAGTCCTTCACCTTTAACCATCAATAGTCTAATAGGGAGGAGTGCACATAAAACATTCCAAAGAACCAAGCTAAGCTAGTGTATTGGTTATGTTTCACCACTGGTGGGCTTTAGGAGAAAAGCTCAGATTGATTCCAGATTGACAAGATCTAGTGTGTTTCCATGTGTGGGGATGGCGATGGTTGGGGTTTTCGCTGGGTATCTCTTCTGTATGGTCACCCCATCTCTAGGGGTCCTGACATATTATCTGACATGTATCATATATACGATATCATTCAGTCCTAAGCACAACTCCCTTGAGGAAACAGGAGCTTAGGAAGACTGATTCAGTTGGCAAATTTCACAGATAAGTGGTAGAGAATAAATAAAAAACTAGGGAGACTGAATTTAAATTCTTATTAACTACAATACAGTACCACCTCCCAGGTAGTAGACAGATGTATATTATTACACATCATTTTTTAAGGGAGAGATTCTAGAGTTCATAGACATTAAATTCTTTACCACAGGTCATATGATCAGTACACTGAAACAAGAATCTGGACCTTCTGATTTCTCACTGATTTTTTTTTTTTTTAACTCGCAATACCTGTTTCTTCATTCTTTATGGGAAATGCCCAATTCCTTAATCACATAATAGAAGAAATACTTCAACATACCCCAGTAGGATAATATATTTATTCATCAATCAATGTATTTTACCCTTAATCCCTACTATACCATGACACTCCCTGCTTTAACATTAGCAATCATTCCATTGTTTCATTTAGGAGGCCAGGGAATAAAAAGGTCAGATTCTTGGCTTTTGTTTTCAAGTTCACTTGTGAAACAATAATAAAAAAATAATATTTAATATTGTTGATCACCAAGGGTGTTTTCCATTTCCCTTGGAAACTAGATAAATGTGTCAACGTCTGGTTGAAGAGGAAGAATACGGCAGCGAGAGGGGTAGAAGTCCTGAAACTAGAGGATCCCACGTGGAAAGATCAAGTGGCCAAGAACAAAATCTTCTCAGAGTCAGCTACCTCTTAACAAAATCTCTATCAATACTACCACGGAGCCAGAGTAGCACTTGGAGGTCCAATTTCCATGTGAGAGAGCCCTCAGTGAATCAGTTCAGTTCAGTTTCTCAGTCATATCTGACTCTTTGCAACCCCATGCCAGGCCTCCCTGTCCATCACAAACTCCCAGAGTTTACTCAAACTCATGTCCATTGAGTCGGTGATGCCATTCAACTATCTCATCCTCTTGTCCCCTTCTCCTCCCACCTTCAATCTTTCCCAGCATTAGTGTCTTTTCAAATGGGTCACTTCTTCGCATCAGGTGGCCAAAGTATTGGAGTTTCAGCTTCACCATCAGTCCTTCCAATGAATATTCAGGACTGATTTCCTTTAGGATAGACTGGTTGGATCTCCCTGGAGTCCAGGGGACTCTCAAGAGTTTTCTCCAATACCACAGTTCAAAAGTATCAATTCTTTGGTACTCAGCTTTCTTTATAGCCCAGCTCTCACATCTGTGCATGACTATTGGAAAAATTGTAGCTTTGTCTAGATGAAACTTTGTTGGTAAAATAATGTCTCTGCTTTTTCACATGCTATCTAGGATGCTTATAGCTTTTCTTCCAAGAAGCAAGCATCTTTTAATTTCACGGCTACAGTCACCATATACAGTGAGTTTGGAGCCCCCCCAAAATACAGTCTCTCACTGTTTCCATTGTTTCCCCATCTGTTTGCCATGAAGTGATGGGACCAGATGCCATGATCTTAGTTTTCCAAATGTTGAGTTGTAAGCCAACTTTTCCACTCTCCTCTTTCATCAAGAGGTGCTTTAGTTCTTCTTTGCTTTCTGCGATAAGTGTGGTATCATCTGCATATATGAGGTTATTGATATTTCTCCTGGCAATCTTGATTCCAGCTTGTGCTTTATCCAGCCTGGCATTTTGCATGATATACTCTGTGTATAAGTTAAATAAGCAGGGTGACAATATACAGCATTGTTGTACTCCTTTATCAATTTGGAACCAGTCTGTTGTTCCATGTCCAGTTCTAACTGTTGGTGCTTGACCAGATTTCTCAGGACACAGGTCCAGTGGTCTGGTATTCCCATGTCTTGAAGATTTTTCCACAGTCTGTTGTGATCTACACAGTCAAAGGCTTTGGCATAGGCAATAAGGCAAAAGTAGATGTTTTTTCTGGAGCTCTCTTGCTTTTCTGATGGTTCAGTAGATGTTGGAAAACTGATCTCTGGTTCTTCTGCCTTTTCTAAATCCAGCTTGAACATCTGGAAGTTCTTTGTTCATGTACTGTTGAAGCCTAGCATTACTTTGCCAGGATGTGAGATGAGTGATATTGTGTGGTAGTTTGAACATTCTTTGGTATTGCCTTTCTTTGGGATTGGAACGAAAATGACCTTTTCTAGTCCTGTGTCCATTGCTGAGTTTTCCAGATTTGCTGGCATATTGAGTGCAGCACTCTCACAGCATCATCTTTTAGGAGTTAAAATAGCTCAACTGAAAATCCATTACCTCTCCTAGCTTTGTTTGGAGTGATGCTTCCCAAGACTCACTTGACTTCACATTCTAATAAGTCTGGCTCTAGGTGAGTGATCACACTATCATGATTATCTAGGTCATGAGGATCTTTTTTGTACAGTTCTTCTATGTATTCTTGCCACCTCTTCTTAATATCTTCTGTTTCTCTTAAGTCCATATAATTTCTGTCCTTCATTGTACTCATCTTTGCATGAAAATTTCGTTTGGTATCTCTAATTTTCTTGAAGAGATCTCTAGTCTTTCCCATTCTACTGTTTTCCTCTATTTCTTTGCACTGATCACTGAGGAAGGCTTTCTCATCTCTCTTCACTACACTTTGGTACTCTGCATTCAAATGGGTATATCTTTCCTTTTCTTCTTTGCCTTTCACTTCTCCTCTTTCCATAGCTGTTTGTAAGGCCTCCTCAGACAACCATTTTGCCTTTTTGCATTTCTTTTTCTTGGGGATGTTCTTGATCACCGTCTCTTGTACAATGGTATGAACCTCCTTTCATAGTTCTTCATGCACTCTATCAAATCTAATCACTTGAATCTATTTGTGACTTCCGCTGTATAAACGTAAGAGGTTTGACTTAGATCACACCTGAATGGATTACTGGTTTTCCCTACTTACTTCAATTTCAGTCTGAATTTGGCAATAAGGAGTTCGTGATCTGAGTCACAGTCAACTCACAGTCTTGTTTTTGCTCCTGTAATAAAAAGGCAGGTTTAACAGGAGAAAAAAAAAAACAGAAGTAAAAAACATGTATTCCTCCTGTATACAAGGGAAACACCCAGGAAAACTGAGTAACTCTCCAAAATGGTCCAAAACATCGCCGTAAATACCATCTCCTGTTAAAGACAAAAGAACAATGTTGGGGAAGTACAAGACATTTATGGAAAATTATCTGGCAAACACAGTGAACAAGGATATGATTGTTGTTGCTGAGTTGCTCACTTGTGTCTGACTCTTTGCAGCCCCATGGACTGCAGCATATCAGGCTTCTCTGTCCTTCACTATCTCCTGGAATTTGCTCAAACTCATGTCCACTGAGTCAGTGATGCCATCCAACCATCCCAATCTTCTGTTGCCTCCTTCACCTCCTGTTCTCAATCTTTCCCAGCATTAGGGTCTTTTCCAGTGAGTCAGCTCTTCATATCAGGTCACCAAAGTATTGAAGCTTCATCTTCAGCATCAGTCCTTCCAATGAATATTCAGGGTTGATTTCCTTTCGGGTTGACTGGTTTGATCTCCTTGCTATCCAAGGAACTCTCAAGAGTCTTCTTTAGCATCACAATTTGAAAGCATCAGTTCTTCAGTGCTCAGCCTTCTTTATGTCCAACTCTCACATTCATACATGACTACTGGAAAAACCATAGCTTTGACTAGACAGAGCTTCCTCAGCAAAATGAAATCTCTGCTTTTTAATACAGTGCCTATGTTTGCCATACCTTTTCTTCCAAGGAGCAGGCATGTTTTAATTTCATGGCTGCATTCACCATCCTCAGTGATTCTGGAGCTCAAGAAGATAAAATCTGCCACTGTTTCCATGAAGTGATCAGACTAGACGCCATGGTCTTAGTTTTTTGAATGAGGAGTTTTAAGTCAGCTTTTTCACTCTCCTCTTTCACCCTCATTAAGAGGTTCTTTAGTTCCTCTTCACTTTCTGCCATTAGAGTGATATCATATGCATATCTGATATTGATATTTCTCCTGGCAATCTTGATTCCAGTTCGTGATTCATCCAGGCCAGCATTTCGCATGATGTACTCTGCATATAAGTTAAATAAGCAGGGTGACAAAATACATCTTGATGCACTCCTTTCCCAGTTTTGAACCAGTCTGTTGTTGCATGTCCAGTTCTAACTGCTGTTTCTTGACCTGCACACAGGTTTATCAGGAAGCAGGTCAGGTGGTCTGGCATTCACATCTCTTTATGAATTTCCGAGTTTGTTGTGATCCACACAGTCAAAGTTTCCATTGTAGTCTATGAAGCAGATGCTTTTTTGGAATTCCCCCCTCCCTCTTTTTTTTTTTCTATGATTCAACGGATGTTGGCAATTTGATCTCCGGTTCCTCTGCCTTTTCTAAATCCAGTCTGTACATCTGGAAGTTCTCAGTTCACATATTGTTGAAGTCTAGCTTGAAGGATTGTGAGCATTATCTTGCTCACACGTGAAATGAGCACAATCGTACAGTAGTTTGAGCATTCTTTGGCATTGCCTTTCCTTTAAGTCCAAGACTTTTCCAATGATAAGAGTTTCTAGAGAACCTAGAAATTCTAGAGATCTAGAGATTTCATCCAGCATCACCTCTAGATGACTAGGGAGGAAAACACCCTTTTAAATGGAGATCCTCTTATAAATGTAAATGTCTCTTACACAAGTGTAACTTTTACTTGCTTTCAGAGCTTCTTCTATATCTGTGGTTTCTAAAAAATTAAATTTAAATTAAAAAAATTAAAAAAAAATAGGTAGCCTAAAATAATCTTTAGGCCAAAGAGGCAGATTTTGGAGTGACAGATTCTGCTCTTTACTTTATACTTGGAATGAAACAGGAACATAATACCAGACCAAAGGGGTACCTAGAAAATACCCTATTGGCAAATGATCCTTGCTTCTCTGTACCCGGTGTCCTTTGTGAGGCACCAGCTCTTTTCAGCTTATATTCTTTCAGGCCACATAATTTCCCAACACACAAAACCAGGCCAGTCTTATCTAACAGTGAGTCCATACACATTGAAAAATCAAACCCTAACTCTGGTTTTAAATTCCTTCATGAGATATGTATACATAGCCTAGACAAATGTGAACACACATAGTTATGCTCATGCAGTTTAAAAATATTTATGCTGCTATTGAGGGAGATCAGTCATCAGTCTAGAAGGCATTGACAAGACTTTCCATTTGGTATTGAGCTTGGCTTTCACAGTAAGCCAATTATTTTATGGATGATCACAGCCCATTTGGGCCGAGGACAAAATCATTATTGAGGAAATCATTAAGTGCATCTTTCTGAAACCACACTGGCTACTTTTGTTCCAGCTTTTCCAATGCCTGTATTCACAGATCAAATTGAAATTAAATAAAGGTGTAAATGGAAGAAAGATGATGTGTTCTTAATACACCAAGGAAAGCACAACATAATCAGAAAATCATTTCTAAAATCTGTCATTTACTTGCTTATGTGAGCTAAGACAACTTACTTAACTTCTCATCCTCTTTCCTTGCATTATGAATATTTTGCATCTGTCTTACATGACTCATAAGATAGTTATGAAGCTCAAAATGAAGAGCACGAAAGAAGCTTTACATCAAATGTAAACGGTTATAACATGTAAAGTAGAGTAATGCAGCATTTATGAAGCTAAACATTTAAAAAACAGCAGATAATTACTATGCCAGAAAAAAATAAAACATAATTAGGATAGAGTTTTTATAAATGTGGCCTTGCATTCTTGCTTGAGAAACAAATAAGCAAAATTGTTTGGAAAAAAGTAAAGAAGATGGCAATCGTCCACTACTACTATTTCTACAGTTATTATGCAATAAGAATGAACACTGTATCAGGCCCTGGGCTAAACTTTTTATATCCATTATCATAAGCCTCATAACCCTCTATAAGTAGGAAATTATTTTCACCATTTTACAGATGTAGATATTAAAGTTTGAAATATTACAGCATTTTAGCATGACACTAAAACGACTTAGAATGGAAAAGGCAGAGGCTTTAGAGGTGAGTTTATTGTTAAATATTTCAGATCCTTGTGCCTCATCCAGGTAATTATTACAGCAAGCCTTTTGGAAACATTTCTAGAACACCAATATGAGGACCAGCTCAGAACATCATCACTGGCTACTGTTGAGGCAGAAATTTTTACTACCCTTCTGGGTTCTTCTGGTTGGTCTAAGAATTAACTTGACATGGGACAGGTTCACAGGAGAAAAACACACAAATACTTAATAACGTGGACCCATGGGAGTTTCTCTTACCTTGGGCGTGGGGTATCTCTTCACGGCTGCTCCTTACCTTGGACGAGGGGTATCTCCTTACCACTGCCGTTCCTGACCTTCAACGTGGGATAGCTCCTCTAGGCCCTCCTGTGCCTGCTCAGCCAAGGCTCCTCAGGTTGCTCCTCCCGGCCACCGGCCCTGGCCTCGGGCGTTGGTGCCTCCTCCCAGATGCCGCCCCTGGCCTTGGGCTGGCTTCTCAGAGTCACCGCCCCAGGCCTCGGATGCGAGGTGGCTTCTCCTGGCCGCCTCTGACCTCGCATGTGGGGTGTCTCCTCCCAGCTGCCACTGGCCTCGGACACTGGGTAGCTCCTCCTGGCCGCCACCCTGACCTCAGATGCAGGGTGGCTCCTCCTGGCCATTCCTGTGCCATCACAGCCTGGCACTCTGGTGTTGAAAGAGGGCATCAGAGGGCAGACACACTGAAATCATACTCACAGAAAACGAGTCAATCTAATCACACTAGGACCACCGCCTTGTCTAACTCAATGAAACCAAGCCATGCCTGCGGGGCACACCAAGACGGGTGGGTCATGGTGGAGAGGTCTGACAGAATGTGGTGCACTGGAGAAGGGAATGGCAAGCCACTTCAGTATTCTTGCCTCGAGAACCCCATGAACAGTATGAAAAGGCAAAATGATAAGACACTGAAAAAGGAACTCCCCAGGTCATTAGGTGCCCAATATGCTACTGGAGATCAGTGGAGAAATAACTCCAGAAAGAATGATGGGATGGGGCCAAAGCAAAAACAATACCCAGTTGTGGATGTGACTGGTGATAGAAGCAAGATCCGATGCTGTAAAGAACAATATTGCATAGGAACCTGGAATGTTAGGTCCATGAATCAAGGCAAATTGGAAGTGGTCAAACAAGAGATGTCAAGGGTGAACGTTGACATTCTAGGAATCAGCGAACTAAAATGAACTGGAATGGGTGAGTTTAACTCAGATGACCATTATATCTACTACTGCTGACAGGAATCCCTCAGAAAAAATGGAGTAGCCATCATGGTCAACAAAAGAGTCTGAAATGCAGTACTTGGATGCAATCTCAAAAATGACAGAATGATCTCTGTTGCCTCCAAGGCAAAACATTCAATATCACAGTTGTCCAAGTCTATGTCCCAACCAGTAACGCTGAAGAAACTGAAGTTGAACAGTTTTATGAAGACCTACAAGACCTTTGAGAACTAACACCCAAAAAAGATGTCCATTTCATTATAGGGCATTGGAATGCAAAAGTAGGAAGTCAGGAAACACCTAGAGTAACAGCGAAATTTGCCCTTGGAATGGGGAATGAAGCAGGGCAAAGGCTAATAGAGGTTTGCCAAGAAAATGCACTGGTCATAGCAAACAGCCTCTCCCAACAACACATGTGTTGATGTCTACACATGGACATCAACAGATGGTCAACACCGAAATCAGATTGATTATATTCTTTGCAGCCAAAGATGGAGAAGCTCTATACAGTCAACAAAATCAAGACCAGGAGCTGACTGTGGCTCAGATCGTGAACTCCTTATTACCAAATTCAGACTTAAATTGAAGAAAGTGGGGAAAATCATTAGCCATTCAGGTATGACCTAAATCAAATCCCTTATGATTATACAGTGGAAGTGAGAAATAGATGTAAGGGCCTAGATCTGATAGATGAGTGCCTGATGAACTCTGGAATGAGGTTCATGACACTGTACAGGAGACAGGGGTCAAGATCAACCCCCTGGAAAAGAAATGCAAAAAAGCAAAATGGCTGTTTGGGGAGGCCTTACAAATAGCTGTGAAGAGAAGAGAGGCAAAAAGCAAAGGAGAAAAGGAAAGATATAAGCATCTGAATGCAGAGTTCCAAAGAAGAGCAAGAAGAGATAAGAAAGCCTTCTTCAGCAATCAATGCAAAGAAATAGAAGAAAAGAACAGAATGGGAAAGACTAGAGATCTCTTCAAGAAAATTAGATATACCAAGGGAACATTTCATGCAAAGATGGGCTCAGTAAAGGACAGAAATGGTCTGGACCTAACAGAAGCAGAAGATATTAAGAAGAGGTGGCAAGAATACACGGAAGAACTGTACAGAAAAGATCTTCACGACCCAGATAATCATGATGATGTGATCACTCATCTAGAGCCAGACATCTTGGAATGTGAAGTCAAGTGGGCCTTAGAGAGCATCACTACGAACAAAGCTAGTGGAGGTGATGGAATTCCAGTTGAGCTGTTTCAAATCCTGACAGATGATGCTGTGAAAGTGCTGCGCTCAATATGCCAGCAAATTTGGAAAACTCAGCAGTGGCCACAGGACTGGAAAAGGTCAGTTTCATTCCAATTCCAAAGAAAGGCAATGCCAAAGAATGCTCAAACAACCGCACAATTGCACTCATCTCACATGCTAGTAAAGTAATGCTCCAAATTCTCCAAGTTAGGCTTCAGCAATACGTGAACCGCGAACTCCCTGATGTTCAAGCTGGTTTTAGAAAAGGCAGAGGAACCAGAGATCAAATTGCCAACATCTGCTGGATCAATGAAAAAGCAAGAGAGTTCCAGAAAAAGATCTATTTCTGCTTTATTGACTATGCTAAAGCCTTTGACTGTGTGGATCACAATAAACTGTGGAAAATTCTGAAAGAGATGGGAATGCCAGAGCACCTAACCTGCCTCTTGAGAAATCTGTATGCAGGTCAGGAAGCAACAGTTAGAACTGGACATGGAACAACAGACTGGTTCCAAATAGGAAAAGGAGTACGTCAAGGCTGTATATTGTCACCCTGCTTATTTAACTTCTATGCAGAGTGCATCATGAGAAACGCTGGAGTGGAAGAAACACAAGCTGGGATCAAGATTGCCGGGAGAAATACCAATAAGCTCAGATATGCAGATGACACCACCCTTATGGCAGAAAGTGAAGAGGAACTAAAAGCCTCTTGATGAAACTGAAAGTGGAGAGTGGAAAAGTTGGCTTAAAGCTCAACATTCAGAAAACAAAGATCATGGCATCTGATCCCATCACTTCATGGGAAATAGATGGGGAAACAGTGGAAACAGTGGAATCAGTGGCAGACTTTATTTTTCTGGGCTGCAAAATCACTGCAGATGGTGACTGCAGCCCTGAAATTAAAAGATGCTTACTTCTTAGAAGAAAAGTTATGACCAACCTAGATAGTATATTCAAAAGCAGAGACATTACTTTGCCAGCTAAGGTCCGTCTAGTCAAGGTATGGTTTTTCCTGTGGTCATGTATGGATGTGAGAGATGGACTGTGAAGAAGGCTGAGCGCTGAAGAATTGATGCTTTTGAACTGTGGTGTTGGAGAAGACTCTTGAGAGTCCCTTGGTCTGCGAGGAGATCCAACCAGTCCATTCTGAAGGAGATCAATCCTGGGATTTCTTTGGAGGGAATGATGCTAAAGCTGAAACTCCAATACCTTGGCCACCTCATGTGAAGAGTTGACACATTGGAAAAGAGTGATGCTGGGAGGGATTGGGGGCAGGAGGAGAAGGGGATGACAGAGGACGAGATGGCTGGATGGCATCACGGACTCGATGGACGTGAGTCTGAGTGAACTCCAGGAGATGGTGATGGACAGGGAGGCCTGGCGTGCTGTGATTCATGGGGTCGCAAAGAGTTGGACATGACTGAGCGACTGAACTGAACTGAACTGAACTGAACCCATGGGAGAAATCAACCTTGAATATTCATTGGAAGGACTGATTGAAGCTCCAATAATTTGGCCACCTGATACAAAGAGCTGACTCACTGGAAAAGCCCTGATACTGGAGAAGATTGAGGGCAGGAGGCAAATGGGGTGACAAATGATTATAGGTTAGAAATGGACATCTAGGTGAAATGCAGAAATTCCTAGAAATGTGCAAGCTCCAAGATTGAAGCAGGGAGAAAGAAAATATGAAAGTCCATTACCAGTAATGAAACTTCATCAGTAATATACAGAAAACTATCAACAAACTAAAGTCCAGAAACAGAAGACTTCACAGGTGAATTCTAGAAAACATTTAAAGGTGAGTTAATATTGCACCTAGACCCCTCAAATCATTTCAAACAAAAACAGAGGAAAGAAGGAATACTTCTGAACTCATTAAGTGAGGCCAGCATCACTCTGATACCAAAACCAGACAAAGATCTCTTTCTCTCTCTCTCTCTCTCTCTCTCTCTCTCTCTCTCTCTCTCTCTCTCTCTCTCTCAAACACACACACACATACTCACACACTAATTACAGGCCAATCACTTTTAATATGCATATAAAAATTCTCAATAAAATATTAGCAAATCAAATTCAACAATACTTAAAAATGATCATACACCTTGAACAAGTAAGATTTATCTTAGGATGCAAGGATGGTTCGTTATACACATCTATCAATGTGATATACAACATCAGCAAAGAATAAAAATCAAATGATCATATCAATGGACACAGAAAAAAAAGGCTTTCACAAAATTTAACATCTATTTATGATGAAAGCTCTCCAAAAAAATGGATACAGGGGACATACTTCAACATCATAAAAGGCGTATATAACCAGGCCACAGTTCACATTATACTTAATGATGAAAAGCTGAAAGTATTACCACTAAGATGAGGAACAAGACAAGGATGTCTACTCTAACCATCAGAAAAATGCAAATTAAAACCACCATGAGATATCACCTTATATCTGTCACAATGGTAATCACCCCAAAAGCAACAAATAACCAGTGTTGGCGAGGATATGGAGCAAAGGGAAAAGGAAACCCCATGTGCTTTTAATGGGAATGTAACTTGGTACAACCATTGTAGGAAACAGCGTATAGACTCCGTAAATAGTTGAAAATAGAATTATGATGCCGTCCAGCAATTCCACTCCTGGGTATTTATCCAAAGAAAAAGAAAACACTGATTATAAAAGATACATAGATTGCTATATTCATTGCAGTATCATTTACAATAGCCAACATGGTATACACAAATAAAGAAGTTATTTTACATATATATATATACTCACACATTCATGCCTAAATACAGAGTGAAATATTACTCACTGATAAAAAAGGAATACAATCTTGCCATTTGTGACAACAATGGACAGACCTAGAGTACATTATGCTCTTACCCTAACCCTAACCCAGGTGAAATAAGTTTGGCAGAGGAACACAAATCTGTATAATCACGTATATGTGGAATTAAAAATAAAACAAAACCAATGAACAGATAAAACATACAGATATAAAAAATACACAGGTATTTGTCAGAGGGAAGTGAAGTATGGGGAGGAAACAAACAGCTGAAGGAAATTAAAAGCTTCCAGTTACAAAAAAAAGTTATTCAGGGGTATGAAATAACTATGTAATATCTTCATATGGTTACAGATGGTATCTAGACTTACCGTGGTGAAAAGTATAGAGATATTTTGAAAAGTATAGAGATATCGAATCATCATGCTGTGTAACAAAACTAAGATAGTGTTGTAGGTCTATCATGCTTCAAATACAAACAAGCAAGCAAGCAAGCAAACTCATAGAAAAAGAAATCAGATTTGTGATTACCAAAAGCAGTTGGTAGGAGGAGATGGAATTAGATGGAGGTTGTGGTGTTGGAGAAGACTCTTGAGAGTCCCTTGGACTGCAAGGAGATCCAACCAGTCCGTTCTGAAGGAGATCAACCCTGGGATTTCTTTGGAAGGAATGATGCTAAAGCTGAAACTGCAGTACTTTGGCCACCTCATGCGAACAGTTGACTTATTGGAAAAGACTCTGATGCTGGGAGGGATTGGGGGCAGGAGGGAAAGGGGACAACAGAGGATGAGATGGCTGGATGGCATCACGGACTCGACAGACGTGAGTCTGAGTGAACTCCGGGAAATGGTGATGGACAGGGAGGCCTGGCATGCTGCGATTCATGGGGTCGCGAAGAGTTGGACACGACTGAGCGACCAAACTGAACTGAACTGAACTGAGTCAAAAAGTACAAGCCTCCAATTATAAAGATAAATAAGTACTAGGTATGTACTATACATGATAAATATAATTAATACTTCTCTGTGTTTGGCCACCTAATGCGAAGAACTAACTCATTGGAAAAGACCCTGATGCTGGGAAAGATTGGAGCCAGGAGGAGAAGGGGATGACAGAGGATGAAATGGTTGGATGGCATGACCAACTCAATGGACCTGAGTTTGAGCAAGCTCCAGGAGTTGATGAAGGACAGGGAAGCCTGGGTGCTGCAGTCCATAGGGTCACAGATTCAGACACAACTGGCTGACTGAACTAACTATGTTATACATTAGAGTTATTAAGAGAGTAAATCCCAAGAGTTCTCATCACAAGGAAACAAATTTTTCTTTCTGTATTTTTTCTGTTCATTTGAGATGATGGACAGTCAGAAAAATTATTATGGTAATCATTTCATGAATCATGTATGTCAAATCACTATGTTTACCACTTAAGGTTATATAGTACTGTATGTCAACTGTATCTCAATAAAACTGAAAGAAAAAAAATGGCTTCTGTATTGACACTGGCACATTCAATTCATTAAGAAATAGTTATTAATTCATTGACAAATAGTCACTTACAAACAGAAATAGTTAAAATCTTAAATTTTCCTTAGGCATATATTAGTCATTTGCTACCTTTAAAAAATCATTTTAGCATAGAAAATAGGGAGGCAAAATGACAGTTTTCCATCTGTGATATTTGAGGTGTGAGGAAAATGTGTTGTACTTTTTTCCAACTTATGTAAGAGTGATCTTGGGTTGGTTTTCAAATAAAGAAAATATTTTTAAACAGTTGCAATGTAAGGATATTCTTGGAATGGACAGAGAAATAGTCTTTGTTCTTAAAAAGCTTGCAATCTGGAGTATAATTTCATGAACAATACACATTTGCAACGAATTTCATAATTTCCTAGGTACTTTTACATTCCTTATCTCTACTGAGCTTCATAATACCTTGAAAAGAGCGAAAAGGTATCATTTCCATCTGGTATCAGTTCACTTCAGTCACTCAGTCATGTCCAACTCTTAGCGATTCCACAGACTGCATCACACCAGGCTTCCCTGTCCATCACCAACTCCCAGAGCCTACTCAAATTCATGTCCGTCGAATCGGTTATGCCATTCAACTATCTCATCCTTAGTCATCCCCTTCTCCTGCTGCCTTCAGTCTTCTCCAGCATCAGGGTCTTTTCAGATGAGTCAGTTTTTCTCATCAGGTGGCCAAAGTATTGGAGTTTCAGCTTCAGCATCAGTCCTTCCAATGGATATTTAGGACTGATTTCCTCTAGGATGGATTGGTTGGATCTCCCTGCAGTCCAAGGGACTCTCAAGAGTCTTCTCTTCAGAGAAGAAAGCATCACAGTTCAAAAGCATCAATTCTTTGGTGCTCAGCTTTCTTCACATTCCAAATCTCACATCAATACACGACTACTGGAAAAACCATAGCCTTGACTAGACGGACCTTTGTTGGCAAAGTAATGTCTCTGCTTTTCAGTATGCTATCTAGGTTGGTCATAACTTTTCTTCCAAGGAGTAAGCATCTTTTAATTTCATGGCTGCAGTCACCATCTGCAGTGATTTTGGAGCCCAAAAATATAAAGTCTGAAACTGTTTCCCCATCTATTTCCCATGAACTGATGGGACCACATGCCATGATCTTCGTTTTCTGAATGTTGAGCTTTTAGCTTTTTCTCTCTCCACTTTCACTTTCATTAAGAGGCTTTTTAGTTCCTCTTCATTTTCTTCCATAAGGGTTGTATCATCTGCATATCTGAGGTTATTGATATTTCTCCCGGTAATCTTGATTCCAGCTTGTGCTTCTTCCAGTCCAGCGTTTCTCATGATGTACTCTGCATAGAAGTTAAATAAGCAGGGTAACAATATACAGCCTTGATGTACTCCTTTTCCTATTTGGAACCAGTCTGTTGTTCCATGTCCAGTTCTAACTGTTGCTTCCTGACCTGCATATAAGTTTCTCAAGAGGCAGGTCAGGTGGTCTGGTATTCCCATCTCTTTCAGAATTTTCCACAGTTTATTGTGATCCACACAGTCAAAGGCTTTAGCATAGTCAATAAAGCAGAAATTGATGTTTTTCTGGAACTCTCTTGCTTTTTCCATGATCCAGCAGATGTTGGCAATTTGATCTCTGGTTCCTTTGCCTCTTCTAAAACCAGCTTTAACATCTGGAAGTTCATGGTTCACATATTGCTGAAGCCTGGCTTGGAGAATTTTGAGCATTACTTTACTAGCATGTGAGATGAGTGCAATTGTGCAGTATTTTGACCATTCTTTGGCATTGCCTTTCTTTGGGATTGGAATGAAAACTGACCTTTTCCAGTCCTGTGGAAAAGTTTTCCAAATTTGCTGGCATATTGAGTGCAGCACTTTCACAGCATCATCTGTCAGGATTTGAAACAGCTCAACTGGAATTCCATCACCTCCACTAGCTTTGTTCGTAGTGATGCTTCCTAAGGCCCACTTGACTTCACATTCCAAGATGTCTGGCTCTAGATGAGTGATCACATCATCATGATTATCTGGGTCGTGAAGATCTTTCTTGTACAGTTCTTATGTGTATTCTTGCCATCTCTTCTTAATATCTTCTGCTTCTGTTAGGTCCAGACCATTTCTGTCCTTTATCGAGCCCATCTTTGCATGAAATGTTCCCTTGCTATCTCTAATTTTCTTGAAGAGATCTCTAGTCTTTCCCATTCTGTGGTCTTCCTCTATTTCTTTGCATTGATTGCTGAAGAAGGCTTTCTTATCTCTTCTTGCTCTTCTTTGGAACTCTGCATTCAGATGCTTTTATCTTTCCTTTTCTCCTTTGCTTTTTGCTTCTCTTCTTTTCATAGCTATTTGTAAGGCCTCCCCAGACAGCCATGTTGCTTTTTTGCATTTCTTTTCCATGGGGATGGTCTTGACCCCTGTCTCCTGTACAATGTCATGAACCTCAGTCCATAGTTCCTGAGGCACTCATCTATCAGATCTAGGCCCTTACATCTATTTCTCACTTCCACTGTATAATCATAAGGGATTTGATTTAGGTCATACCTGAATGGTCTAATGATTTTCCCCACTTTCTTCAATTTAAGTCTGAATTTGGCAATAAGGAGTTCATGATCTGAGCCACAGTCAGCTCCTGGTCTTGTTTTTGTTGACTGTATAGAGCTTCTCCATCTTTGGCTGCAAAGAATATAATCAATCTGATTTCGGTGTTGACCATCTGGTGATGTCCATGTGTAGAGTCTTTTCTTGTGTTGTTGGAAGAGGCTGTTTGCTATGACCAGTGCATTTTCTTGGCAAAACTCTGTTAGCCTTTGCCCTGCTTCATTCCGTATTTCAAGGCCAAATTTGCCTGTTACTCCAGGTGTTTCTTGGCTTCCTACTTTTGCATTCCAGTCCCCTATAATGAAAAGGATATC
Organism: Capricornis sumatraensis; assembly: GCF_032405125.1. Lineage (NCBI taxonomy): Eukaryota > Metazoa > Chordata > Mammalia > Artiodactyla > Bovidae > Capricornis > Capricornis sumatraensis. The sequence goes on from NW_027184626.1 coordinate 3,092,847, forward strand.
TTTTTTGGGTGTTAGTTCTAAAAGGTCTTGTAGGTCTTCATAAAACCATTCAACTTCAGTTTCTTCAGCATTCCTGGTGGGGGCATAGACTTGGATTACTGTCATATTGAATGATTTGCCTTGGAAATGAACAGAGATCATTCTGCCATTGTTGAGATTGCATCCAAGTACTACATTTCGGACTCTTTTGTTGACCATGATGGCTACTCCATTTCTTCTGAGGGATTCCTGCCCGCAGTAGTAGATATAATGGTCATCTGAGTTAAATTCACCCATTCCAGTCCATTTTAGTTCGCTGACTCCTAGAATGTCGACGTTCACTCTTGCCATCTCTTGTTTGACCACTTCCAATTTGCCTTGCTTCATGGACCTGACATTCCAGGTTCCTATGCAATATTGCTCTTTACAGCATCGGACCTTGCTTCTATCACCAGTCACATCCACAACTGGGTATTGTCTTTGCTTTGGCTCCATTCCTTCATTCTTTCTGGAGTTATTTCTCTACTGATCTACAGTAGCATCTTGGGCACCTAATGACCTGGGGAGTTCCTCTTTCAGTATCCTATCATTTTGCCTTTTCACACTGTTCATGGCGTTTTTCAAGGCAAGAATACTGAAGTTCCTTCTCCAGTGGACCACATTCTGTCAGACCTCTCCACCATGACCTGCCCGTCTTGGGTGGCCCCGCGGGCATGGCTTATTTTCATTGAGTTAATCAAGGCTGTGGTCCTAGTGTAATTAGATTGACTAGTTTTCTGTGAGTATGGTTTCAGTGTGTCTGCCCTCTGATGCCCTCTTGCAACACCTACCATCTTACTTGGGTTTCTCTTACCTTGGATGTGTGGTATCTCTTCACAGCTGCTCCAGCAAAGCGCAGCTGCTGCTCCTTACCTTGGACGACAGGTATCTCCTCACCGCCACTCCTCCTGTCCTTGAACATTGAATAGTGTAAATATTTTTTAATATTTACATTAAGATAAATAAGCAAATTATTATTAAATGAAACAAAAAAATTTAGAGAACATTTCAACCTGCTTATTTTGCCAGATACAACAAGATACTAGGAATAAAGAGAAGAAATTTCTAGAACCATCGTGTCTTTTGTTTTTCATCACCATAGGGTGATTGGTTGTATTTTATTCAGTGTATTGTACATGTGGGTGTGAATAAGATGGACCTTGTCTCAAAAAGAAATGAGCAAAGAATATACGTTGTCAACTTGTCTAAAACATTTTTCATGGTCTGACTCATTTTCTTTGTATTGGCATTTCAAGATATTTTGATTTTTGTTTTTTTTTAATTTGACTATTGTAAAAATCTTGATAACTTAAGTAAAACCTCATGAGAATAACATAAACAATTGTAATGGAAAGTGAAAAGATGACAATAGCAATCAGCACTGCAGTATTTCTTGTCAGAGTTCTTTATCACTTAGAATAGTCACAAATCCCATATTCATTTGACTTTTTGACCTTTAGTTTTTACTTTGGTGGAAGAATTTCTTTTGAGAAGCAATTTCTTTCTGTTTGCTATTATTTCTTTGCAATTAAGACAATTAATAACCATACTTTGATATGATTATTTTAGAGTGGTATAGGGGAGGATAATTAGGCAACTATTTATGAATCTATGGGTTCAGTGAAGTTTAAAGACTTGATGTTCGAATCTTATGGAATGTAACCCCCTTTTCCAGAGGGAAATGAACATATTCACGCACTTATGTCATTTAAAATAAGTCAACACAGGTTCGTAGAGGCACCTCCTATTCTAGGCATGGTCGGGTACAGGGAAGAGGAGCAAGAGATATACCCAACGAAGCCTGAATATACTGAGAATTAAGATGAAAGACTAAGGGGCTTCTCTGGTGGTTCAGTGGTAAAGAATCTGCCTGCCAGTGCAGGGGACCTGGGTTAGATTCCTGTCTGGGAAGATCCCACATGCCATGAAGCAACTAAGCCCCTGCGCCACAACTCCTGAGCCTGTGCTCTAGAGACTGGGAACCACAACTACTGAGCCCACACACCACAATGACTGCAGCCCACACACCCTCAAGCTCATGCTCCACAAGGAGAAAAACCACTGCAGCGAGAAGCCCACGCACTGCACACAGAGAGGAAGCTCTGCTTGCCACAACTAAAGGAACGCTTGCCCAGCAATGAAGATCCAGTACAGCCAAAATGTAAATGCAATTATGAAAATTTAAAAATTAATGGTAACACAATTTTATAAAAAGATGAAAACCTAAGATGGAAGTGAAAATGTCACCTAGAATTAAGGATACACTTAGGCAGAAAGTGAACATTCTGAAAACAGATGCAGAAAATGGTAAAGATTTCACAACAAAATCTATTAGAACTAATAAACTTGGCAGTGTGTTGGCAGAATACAAAATCAGCATACACACATTACTTGCACTTCTGTTCACTAACAATTAACAATCTAAAGAAGAAATCAGGAGAACAATTCCATTTATAATAGTAACAAAAAAATAAAATATGAATAAACTTAACTAAAGACATGAAAGACTTGCACACTGAAAACTAAAAAATGTTATTGAAAGAAATTAATGAAGACATAAATGGAACGATATCCCATGTTTATGAACTGGAAGACTTAATATGTTAAAATGTCCATATTACACAAAGCTATCAAGAGTTTATTGCAATACCTATCAAAATCCCCTGTTTTTTCAGAAATAGAAGAAATTAGTCTAAAATGTATATGTAACCAAAAAGAACCCTCAATAACCAAAGCAATCTTGAGAAAGAAAAACAAAGTTGAAGACCTCACTTTTTTTTTTTTAATCAAGTTTCCTTGTTATGCTGGGTTAAAAATCTGAAGTCCTTAAATGTCCAGAAAGAATCCTCCCAAATGCATGTTTTAATTCATTCTCAGTGGCAGGGCTTTCAGTGTCTCAGTGGACTGAGGGATCCTTCCATATCTACAGCTTAGACTTCTGTCACTGACATTGCCGTGGTCTCCCGGGATCTTGGCTGTTCTATCAGTTTATCAGGTCTTTCATGAACCATGCTTTTAACGATTTTAAAGAGTTACTAAGTTTCAATCTGAGATTACAGCATTATGCCCACAATTTAAAAACTCTCAAAACCAAGCCAGTCCCCACTCCTAGAATAAGAAAACTAGGCACATTTTCATTCTCAGAATCCAGTACAGAAATTATCAAAGAACATAGCAGAAACTCAGTGGCATTTGAAAGAAAGATAAAGTCTCTCTGATTTTAGCCTCACTAGGATGTCCATTGGTCTGTGCCATTTATCTGAAAGTCCTGACCTGCAAACTTAGAACCAGGAGGACTTTCCTGGCCTAAGGTTGACTGGTCACTATGAACTTGCCATGTGCAATGCACAGCCCTGAGCACCTATCACACATGGACTCTGGAGTTATCCTTCCTCTTTGATGATCTGTTCACACTGCAGTCCTGACCTGATTGTGGGTTCTATCCAGTAACATTATACCTCCAGTTATAATGTGTAGATTCCATGGTCCTATGGTGCCATAGTCATTTTCACAGCCTCTGGCTATGTTACTGCATAGACCAAAGAAGCCTGCCTTTCAGAGAACAGTTCTTTCTCCAACGTAACTGACAAATTCCATGTCAGCTTGGGTCCACATGTAAGGGGATTAACTTGAGCCTATGGTAACCATATATGTCAATGCTGACAAGTTCTATAAAACATACTTTCCTTACAACTAAGTCTTTGTCTCAGTCAAGCCTGCTTGGGAAAAAAACTACCTGAAGAGTAAGCCAAAGTGAGCAGCTGCCTGAGTACTTCCTGCCCTGAAAACTCCTGCCCACCCCAAAGTTGAGAGCCAGGTAAAGTTCTCTTTATACTGAAGACCTTCCAGGTCCCTATTCATTCTGCTCTAGGTATTCGCTCAGCCACCTGCAATTCCCTAGGGCCCCTTTTCTTTATGCCAGACCTTTACTTAAGTGGCTTGACAGAAACAGCCACTCTCCCATGCAATAAACTGCAGCCAACTGCAGAGTCTTATTGTTGGTGTAGTGGGTTGAAGGATGACCCCCAAAAGGATACATTCATGTTCTAATTCTTAACTGTTACCTCACTTGGAAAAAAGGTCTTTGCAAGTTTCATTAAGGATCTCCAGATGGGATTCCCATCCTGTATTAATCAGATGGGTTCTTAATATGATGACAATTGCCCTTATGAAACAAGAAGGGCAGAGGGCAATTTGGACCAGATGAAGAGAAGATACAGAAACACAAAGGGAGTGAAAACAGAGACTAAGCGATGTGGCCTCAAGCCAAGGAAGCTACTAACCACCGGAAGCTCAGAGAGACAAGGAGTGGACTCTCCCCTAGACCACCTTTAGGGAGTGCAACCCTATGACACCTTGATATCAGACTTTTGACCTCTAGAACTGTGAGACAGTACATTTTTATTATGTTAAGCCAAGTTTATGCTGATTTGTTACAGCAGGTACTGGAAACTAATACAGCATACATTAAACCTTTTCTAGACTTCAGCAGTTAACTGCTTTTAACTGCATAAGCCGAAGTATTTTCAAATAGTCAAAGGTCCCAACATCCCACCACACGTTAAAGACCAAGGCACAAGACTACCTAACATGGAAGCACCGAAACATTTCCATGTGGACATTTTCCTCTCCAAAACGTCTGCTCCTTTCTTTCTATTCAGTGTTTCCAGGTAACACACCAAATGATGCATTTGTGCAAGTACAACAGATACAACACTTAATTACACCTAGGTATAGAGTTAATTAAGAAACAAGATAAAAGAGCGAAGATGGAGGTCAAAATATTCCTGGTACTGACCTAACCCTGGCTTAATTGAATGAAATGATCCCATAACTGAACCCCAGAAATTACTAGTCCATAACTGAACTAGTAATACACAGGATGACAGAAACAGAAGACACCAACTCTCACTCTCAAGGGAGAAAACAGAATTAGTTAAGACAAACATGCCCACTTAATTCTTTTCAAGCTTCCTATATAAGTCACTTGATCACCCTCGGGTGGAGTAAGTAAAGCAGCAGGGCTGAAATTATTTAAGATCTCTCTTGACAGGATTGAAACATCAAGATGGGAAAAGACCATTCCGTCACTCTCCACCACCACCACTCCCAGCATTAAAAAATAATAGCCTACATTTACAATGTAAAACAAATCAGAAACTACTTTAGTTCTGATTCACTCTTAGTATTACTAATAGCTCATCAGGAGCCTTGTGCAAAAACATCTTGATTAGTTGCTAATAAAACTCTTTAGAGGCGGAGCCCTCCATATGCCTCAAAGGGAAGATGTAAACCTCCCATACCTCAGGATTTTCTCACCAAAAAGTCACACAATGTCTTTACTATTCCAGGCAAGTATAGCCTAGCCCTACCCTCATTCCTGCTTTACTTGGATTACCAATAAATATCTAAATGGAAATAAAGAGGAGATATCAGGTAGAAATACATAAAATGGTAGGTAAAACAATGTAAGTGGAGTCAAGTACCACCACCATTCATTACAATAGAAGTGAACATTCAGCACCAACAGTAATGTTTTTTCCTGTAATACCTGGAAAGTGATGATAGGTCATATGTACCTACCTTTTAAAATTTATTCAGATCTCATTTTTATGTTAACTACTGCATACCAAGTAACATGCTAAGGCTGCATCAATGGGTGAAGAAAAGGTAGTCACTGGCCCCAATGAATGTTGCCCAGAAGAAGCCCGAGTTACGTAAAACATCCAACTACAATACAGTGTAGCAAGTGCAACAGTCAGGTATGCAAAAGTGTAATGGGAGCAAAAAGGAAAGTGTGACCACAACACTAAACAGAAGACAGCATAACAGAGATAATATGCAAACTGAGTTTTGACAAATGAAGTGGGTTTTCCAGGTGCCCAATAGGGCAGAGGGAATTCTTAGAGGAGGGAAAAGATAGTGAATTGTTCATATAATCCTAAGCAGGGAACAACAGAAGAAATGCTTGGATACAGGCATCACGAATACTTGTATGTTTCATTTTGGCAAAGCCATTCTAATGGAAATTTTGAAGATCAACTATAGATGGGATAAACAGAACTAGTAATTACAGGAGACACTAGAACCAATTTCTACTATAATCTACCAGAAAGAAACAACATTATTTCAATGACAACACGGTATCACAGAAGGGGCTTTTTTTTTTTTTTTTTTTTTTTAGTGTATTAGGTGTCACTTAAAATTTTGACTGCACACTGTACTTGCTTTGGGATCTTGGACGACACTCATAACTTCAGCTAGTCTCAGTATAGTGAGTGTATGTGATTACCTACATCTGTACCTGCAACACAATCTTAATGTAAATTCAAGTTCAGGTCGAAGCCTAGGTTCTCTGTGACTGCTCTGGTGAATTCAAAAGCTCTCTCTCTCTTCTTCATCTGGCTTCTCTATGGAAATATCATGTCTATGACTTCTAGGTGTCTTTTGTTGTCAGTTTTTTAAATTGAAGTATAGTTGATTTATAATGCCATGTTAGTTTTAGGTGTACAGTTCAGTGATTAATTTATATATACGTGCTTTATCAGGTTCTTTTCCATTAATAAGTTATTACAAAATATTGAGTATAGCTCCCTGTGCTATACAATAGATCCTTACAGGTTGTCTGTTCTATGCCTTCTTTGAATTACTGTAGCGCTTGTTGTCTGTATCATTTACAGGTTTCAATCACGTTATGATTGAAAACAAAAAATTTATATTTGCCCATGCCCTGGTCTGTACTTAAAAAATGTGTTCCTTGATTTCATATTCATTGGCTACATTTTAGACACCGTGTTAGCTGGTGGTTCCAGATGTTAGTAAAATACAGACGTTCCTGATCAGAAGGTCACAGTCTTTGTGGGAAAACAAACAAAAATAAACAATCTGTGTCTCAAACAGCTGTGTACTTCCCAAAGAGAACACACCTAGTTGGTACAGTAAATACATGTATCACAGATAAGTGTATCAATAGCTATTTGGTGTTAATAACTTCAAATAACTGCTTTTCTATTTTGAAGAAATAATGACTGTATTTCACCAGGAGCTCAACACCCCTCTGAGACTGAGGGCTTCACTTCCATCCTCACTCACCACATTGGTTTCTTATATGAAAATATACAAGTGTGTACATACTCTCTATTAAAAGGATTATCTGGCATGAATTTCTGACAGCATGAAGAAAAACTCAAGAGGTTCAGAATTCTAGTTCTGAGATGCATCCAAAAGTTCAGATGCCCTAATTCAACTTGGTTGACTGAAAACCAGAGCTGTAAATCTCACAAGAGCAGATGATCCTTTAAGAATTTCAAAACTTCCTGCTACTAATTAGAAATCCTAGAAGAATAGCTGCTTTTAAAATACACTGATAATATGCTTTACCGCTTAATATCCAGCAGCCTATGTTTCAGTTAAGTGAGCTTCAGGAAAGAAGGAAACTTGTGGTTTAGTTGCATTTACTTTGGAGCCTCTGGTCAAAACGTCTACTTCTGTGCTCAGCCATGCTCTCATTTTCAAAATAGAGGCAACGCTAAAAACATAGTTACAGAGATGGTGCACAGCTTCATGTGTCATTGTATTCATGTGTTTCAGAATACCAATAACATCGAAGCTACGACAGCAAAGAGGGGGATGTTATTTGGTGTCATCTACATCAACATTCAGAAAACGAAGATCATGGCATCCAGTCCCATCACTTCACGGGAAATAGATGGGGAAACAGTGGAAACAGTGTCAGACTTTATTTTCTTGGGATCCAAAATCACTGCAGATAGTGACTGCAGCCATGAAATTAAAAGACGCTTACTCCTTGGAAGAAAAATTATGTCCAACCTAGATAGTATATTCAAAAGCAGAGACATTACTTTGCCGACTAAGGTCCGTCTAGTCAAGGCTACGGTTTTTCCTGTGGTCGTGTATGGATGTGAGAGTTGGACTGTGAAGAACGCTGAGCACCAAAGAATTGATGCTTTTGAACTGTGGTGCTGGAGGAGACTCTTGAGAGTCCCTTGGACTGCAAGGAGATCCAACCATTCCATTCTGAAGAAGATCAGCCCTGGCATTTCTTTGGAAGGAATGATGCTAAAGTTGAGACTCCAGTACTTTGGCCACCTCATGCGAAGAGTTGACTCATTGGACAAGACTCTGATGCTGGGAGGGATTGGGGGTAGGAGGAGAAGGGGACGACAGAGGATGAGATGGCTGGATGGCATCACTGACTCGATGGACGTGAGTCTGAGTGAACTCCGGGAGATGGTGATGGACAGGGAGCCCTGGCGTGCTGCGATTCATGGGGTCGCAAAGAGTCGGACACGACGGAGCAACTGAACTGAACTGAACTGAATGCAACTCTGTTGAAATAAAAAAAAGGAAAGGGGTCTAGAATAGCTATAATTTTCCTGAGAACACAATTATTTTATGGTAAATCTGGGACAAGAATTCTGATCTCATCTCTTTGATTCCATTCCATTCTTCTTTCACTGGGATCTGAACAACCAGAGAAATAAATGTGCTGTGTTCTATGTAACTGGTGCAGGACTTGGCAAGATTGGAATTGTAACACTATGTATGAAGAATTATCTGGAAATTCTTAAAACGAAGTGAGATACATCCCAGGTATATAGAACACTATGTTTTATGAAAATTCTGTGGAATGAACTGAACTGGTAACTGAAGTGTGTGTGCTGTGCTGCAGTTTCAAGTAGGTAGGGTGAATTCAGCACGAAATTCATTCAGCTGAATTTCATTCAGCATGAAAATTAACATCCAAACAAACTCTTCATTGCTGAAAGTGTCCAAAGCGGCTAGCTTCATCTTGTCGCTAAGGCATCTGAAAGAATCATGCTAAAGGACTTCTAACCACCCAAAAGTCTCATATCTGACTCAGTAAGTATCATTATACATTATGGGTATTTTTCTGAGTGACAGAGAACAATATCCTGGCTGAACATCCCTCTGCCATGACACAGAGATGATGGTCTCAAGCTATCTTGAAGATGTTGGAGCCCACTTTATCCATTGCTAATATTAACAGAGGACAAAACTTAACATCCTCTTTGCTCTGTATTTGTTAAATCACTTCTTGGCCTCATTAAAATGGACGGCCCATAATTGAGTCTGTAGTATGTCTATCATTGGAAGCTGAACACATGTTTGTTGGTTTTATTAACGTCACAGGTTTCTGCTGCTGCTACTGCTGCCAAGTTGCTTCAGTCGTGTCCGACTCTGTGCGACCCCATAGACGGCAGCCCACCAGGCTCCCCCGTCCCTGGGATTCTCCAGGCAAGAACACTGGAGTGGGTTTCCATTTCCTTCTCCAATACATGAAAGTGAAGAGTGAAAGTGAAGTCGCTCAGTCGTGTCCGACTCTTGGTAACCCCATGGACTGCAGCCTACCAGGCTCCTCCGTCCATGGGATTTTCCAGGCAAGAGAACTGGAGTGGGGTGCCATTGCCTTCTCCACACAGGTTTCTAGGGAGTGTCTACTCAAAAGCTAGTTTGGTTTCACAGTTGCAAAAAAATTATGATATAATTTTGAACAAATTAAGCTCATTATAAAGGAAAGATACTGATACTTACTATAACCCTGTCCTTGAGAGGCTCTTGTAAAACACTAAATAAAGTAATAGAGTCATGCACACATGCATGGATTTTCAGTGATATCTGTGCACACTTAAAAAGAACTCTACACAATATATTCTAAAAATCTTGATGCTGTGTGTCCCTAGTTCCCGGCTCTCTCATTAAAACTATCTAAATTAACAAGACCTTCTCTATTAGGATAGCTATCAGAGTATTCCAAATTCTACTTCTTGTAGTACCCTGTCCCAATCATTCGTCTTCCTCTTTTCATTAGACCTCATCCAGAAGCCCTGGAGATTTGTTCATTAATTTATGTACATATTTAGTTATGTGGCCAATTTCTTAATCCCTTATCAAATTTCAGGCACCATTCTTCAGAATGTTTTATAGGTTGATGACACAGCAGTAATCAACACAGATGAATATACCCTCTCTTCAATTGAGGAGGCAGACAAAAATATACAAGCAAATATAAAAATATATCAATATGTAAATAAAAATTAAATAGATGCATAGAATAACTAGTATATCAGGTAAGTGCTAGAGAAAAAATGGAAAGCATGGTAGGGAGATGGAGATGGCTGATAGAAGGTACCTGCCACTTGAAATTAAGTAATCAATGAAGGCTTTATGGGGGAGATAAAATTTATCAAGGAATTTAAGGTGGTTGTGGAAGGGAGCAAGGTGCATATCTGGGGAATGAATATTACCAGCAGAGAGAACAGTCAGATGGAAAGAGAAGGAGGCAAGAATGTGCCTAGAGTATTCAAGGAACAGAAAGGATGTCCGTTTGTGGGAAATAGAGTAAGCAAAGTAGAGAGGAGAAGGGACAAGTCAGGGAAGAAACAGAGGCCCAGATTTCTAGGCCTACCTAGGGAGGCACTCTGAGGACTTTGCTTTCTGCTTGCAGTAAGCCACTGAAGAGATCTGAGCAATACAATCTGATTTATGTTTTAACAGGATCTCTCTGAATGCCCTGTTGATTAGAAGCAGCAAGAGAGTAAGGACAAGCTCCGGAAGACTAAGAGTTGACTCAAAGACATGATTTACTAAAAAAATGCACCTCTTACTCAGTGACAATGGAGAGCAGGGACTGGCAGGTAATTGCTCACAAATCATTGTGAGCTCAGCCCGTCTTTTGATGATGGGTGAGCTAATACTGAGCCTTACATTTTGAAAGCCTGCTGAAGAAAGAGGAGGAGAAGAAGCTACAGAAACGGTATACGGCCCAACAAGTCTAAGATATATATTTAAAAATCCGGAAAATGTTTTCCAACACCTGATGTAAGGTATCTAGCTGGTAGTAGGTCCACAACAAAATAGGGAGGAGAAGTACATGAGTGAATGAGCTGCTGAAAATATCGTAAAGTGACAGGTATCAAGAAACCTTTACGGCTTCACCCTTAACCTTCAGAAATGATGTTATTTTCATTGAGCTGTTGAAAAATATAATCTAACTTTCAAAACAACAAATCAGAAAGCATCGTCTCACACAAGCAAGGTCATAAATCACTGTCAAGGAAAACTGAAGTAGCAACAAATCAATTGCAAAATCATTTTTATGGACTTTTAAACCTTAGAGAGCATTTGTGTGTTCATTATCTAATGTAATCCTCAAATAAATTCCATGAAATAGTTATTATTTTCCCATTAGAAATTAGAAGAAGGCAATGGCAACCTGCTCCCGTACTCTTGTCTGGGAAATCCCATGGACAGAGAAGTTTGGTGGGCTACAGTCCATGGGGTCGCAAGGAGTCAGACACGACTGAGCGACTTCACTTTCACTTTTCACTTTCGTGCACTGAAGAAGGAAATGGCAACCCACTCCAGTATTCTTGCCTGGAGAATCCCAGGGACGGAGGAACCTGGTGGGCTGCCGGCTATGGGGTTGCACACAGTTGGTACACAACTGACGCAACTTAGCAGCAGCAGCAGCATTAGAAATTACCACATACTAAGTCCTTAGTGATTACCCCAGAAAAGCTGAAATCTTGAGTTGTTACACCTATTAATGCCAAGGGCTTTTTTTTTTTTTTTTTCCTATGGGAAGGTCGGATGCTAAAACTGACCAGGATTTTCAGCTCACGATGGCAGACTAGGAAACATATTTACTTTCTATTCCTTCTCAAACCATTTTTAAATAAAAGTGTAGAAATATCCAAGTTAATAAGCCAATAAAAGCCAAGATGTTGTGGAAGTCATCAACTACAGAAAGATTTCAACATATTTCTAGAAGGCAAAAAATGAAACAGAGTGATGAATAAAATAATTAAGGAAAGAGTGTCCTAAGAAGGGTCTGCACAAAGCCAGTCAGCTTTTGGTGAGTTCTGGTTTTAGTAAAGGGCAAGGAAAGACGAGGAGCTGAAAAACAAGGAAATTAGAGTTATTTTAGGGAAAAAAGTTACTTGAATGAGCTCCAGAGAACATTCAGCCTGATGCCATATTAATTCATGGATTACAATGGATTGTTGGTAAGCAAGACAAGAAAGCAAGGAAGAAACAAAAATCAAGAGATTGTTCCTTACTGAACTTCTCAAACGAGATCAAGGAATTATGGTTAAATGCCACGGCTGTAAATCATTTCTGCTCCTAGAGAGGTCAGGTAGAGCTTATGATATTTCTCGCTTTTTTCAGACATAATTTAGGTCTGAGAAAAAGCTTTTGTGTCCTCCAATCTCAAATCTTATTGGGGATGGAAGTCCAAATTTGCTCTGACATACTATAAAAAGAATCTGAAGAGCAGAGGGCAAAACTAATGTATAATATATGAATTGTGTCCAGTGTTATTTTAAATAGATTTTAAACTAAAATATATAAATAAAGTTTCACTGATCAATACAATTCTGGGTTCTGAAACCTCTACATGTCACATGCCTGATGTGTAACACACAATGTCAGCCAAGGAGAAAGAAAACACTCCAATGAATTAAGCCAAAGAAACAAGATTCAAACTCAATCAAGCCATGTTAGACTAGGGTTTTGAAGTTCTTTCCTATTATTTTGAAGCTTCTACCTTGTGAATAATAACATCTTTCCCTGTCCTAGACACCCAAGAGTGTGTCTTCTCTCCTGGGCATAAGAATCTCTAGAATTATACACAGTAGTAAAGATTGGCCCAAGCTGACATGCTCACAGTGACCAAATTGTGCTGACTATTTTAAACTGACACAGGGCTCCACTATGAAGCTGCAATAAATGATGTATTTGCTTTCTAGACATGAATGAGTTGCCTTACTGAACATACTCCAGGAAGGCCATCCATAGAAACTGGCTCCTAATCCATACAGAATAATTCACTGGTAAATTTCTTTCAGGAAAGCCCACGATTTATCTAGACTACGATCTTTACATATCTGGATCCTTCAAACTAGACTAAAGGGAAAACTTCCGCTGGTGCTATGCTGACAACTGGTGGTCCCTAACCTGCATCTTCTGAGATCAGAACCCAGTGCAGTAGGCAATCAGTTCACGAACTGAGCAAAAGAAAACCTTCTACAGGGTAGGATATAGGCTCATTATAGGTATGACACTTAGGGCTAAGTGCCACAAGGAGTACAAAAAAAGAACAACAACACATGAAGCATGTATGACAAGGAGGCACCACAGCCCAGAGCAGGCTTGGTTCAAATCCTGGCTAAGCCATTACCATCTGCACACCCTGAAGAACAGTCGAAAGTTTAACTGCTGTACCAAATTTCTAAAAGAAGTGAAAAGAGCCTTACCTGCCAGGAAGGGTTCCCTGCCGGCTGGAGATGGTGGCAGAGCAGCAGCAGTGGAGAAGGTGCTCCTGGCTCCAGGCTTCACAGTGAAGCTGGGAAGGTCCCCATAGGTGCCAGAACGCCCTCCGACGGCGTTGGCGGCTCCTGCACTCAGCTTTGCACAGGCCTCTGAGACCCAGGCAGGGAAGGGCTGGCCGACACAAATGCAGGCACCAAGGTGGCTGCACGATGAGGTGCTAGACAGGATGACCTCTGGAGGAGAAGGCCGCCACAGTCCTGAGCAGTCTCTGAATGGTGGCCCATCTGGTGCCAAACACCTGCCACCCCCAGTGGGAAGTCTAGGCTGCTAGAGAGCTCAGGAGAGGTCATGCGCTGGGGCCCCGCCCTGTGCCCCGCCCTGTGCCCCGCCCTGTGCCCCGCCCTTTGCCACCTGCAGGCGCACAGCACAGTTTCTCTGTGATGCCTATACCATGGACGCGTCACAAGCGCCCGGCTGAGGAGTCCTCCCTCCAGTGCGTGTTTGACCACGAGAGGAGTCAGAAGCTAGGGAGACGCTCTCCCAGTTTCACACTCTATTCTCAGGGCGTTTGGCGCACAATCTGTCCTATATGGGCAATTTCCTGTGTAAATTTGTTTCCAGGCTCTGCCGCCGGCACCCGCCGGGCCGTCGCTCGCTGGTTTTGCCCTCACGGGATGCCATCACATCCGGCCGGGGCCACCCCGCTGCTCCAGCTTCTGCTTTCCACCCTGTTCACAGGCTGCAGCAGCATCAACTGCCTTTATCATCCAGCTTTTACATCGCGCCAAGAAGGCGGTACCCCATCCAGCAGGCTGGGTACTCCTCTGTGGGCATCGTACCCCTGGTGAACTTGAGGAACTCACGGAAGAAGAAGCCCATCTTGTCCACTCGTAATTCCGTGATGTTCGGACCTTCGAGAACCATCAGAATTCCTCCACCTGGGCGCAAAATTACTCTCCTGCGTTCACTACCTGAGCTACCTGCCCAGGTAGTTGAGGTTGGGAAGCCGGTACCAACCAGTCACCTCCCGCTTCCTTGCGCAAAGGAGAGTGAGGCGATGGTCCAAGAAGAGCCCAGGGAAGGCATGACAGAGGAGGAAGGTCACACAGAGGCTGAAGGAGAGGACAATGGGAAGATAAGTCCGTACCGCAACAGGGATATGACAATGACACCCAGGCCCCAGGAGACCAGCGGGGTCCTCACGTCCCTCCAGTGCAGTCCTGAGCCTGCAAACTGCCTTCCGGTGCACCCAGAAAGCAAGTTCAATGAGGAAGCCCAGGTGCCTCGGATGAACTCTTCCTCCGAAAGCCCCGCCATCTGCTTAGACGGCACTGCTGGAGACCGCCAGCCTCCCTCGCAGCCTGGCCCCCTGGCCACGGTGCTCTCTGCCCCAAGTCCATGCTGCAACCTGCTGCCCGACAGGCCAATAGAAGTGCGGGGTGAAGACCTCACCCCCAGCTCCCCAGAGTCGCTGATGTCTGGGAAGGTGCTGCGGCGTGAACAACCTTCAGACACCCCACGGAGCAGCTCTTCTCCCCTGGGATCTGCCCGCAGTAGGCACCCCCTCAAGCGGAAGACACCCATGCCGCAGTTTCTGCCCCTGCCGCCACTGCTGCCGCCACTGCCACCACCGCTGCCTCTGCCGTGGGGTCGCAGTGACCTTCCTCCGCCTCGGAAGCTTCCAGGCATGACTCTCGCCAAAGCCTCGGGCACCCTGAAACAAAACATGCAGCGTCAGCGGAACAAAATCCTGAAGGACGCAAGGAAGGCCATGCGACGCCGCAGTGCCCCTCCGCCTGCCCCAGGGACCACAGGCTCCCCGGTCAGTCACATTTTGCAGGTCCCTCCTACCACCACCCACTTGGCCGACCTGTCCTCCAGATTCCCCAATCCGGCTGGCCTTCCACCTTGCCCGACACCTTATATGGGTCAGGCGGCAAGAAACACAGCCCCCGTGTTCTCTCATTCTGTTGCTGCAGGTTCTGTTCTTCCTCCAGTTTCCAATCTCACTGTGGGAATTACCCGTAAGGAGGATAAAGGCACTCAGTGTTCACTCGGAGCAACACCACCTTCTATTTCTGACCTCTCCATAACTCTGAGCACCCTAACCCTCTCCTCCCAGCCACCCACCAACCAAAATTGATCCCCAACACCCATGTGTGTAGATTCTCCCCCTCCCACCACTCCCCATTCTAACTGAGCAGCCCCTCACTTCTGCTGCAGCCTCTCTTGCCACCCCAGTCATGCCATCTGCAAGTGTGCCCTCCTTCAGATTCGGGCATCACTGACACAGACACTACTCCCCCTTCCCCAGCCCCACTATCAAGGACTCCTGCCGGTGTCTTCCCCATCCCTCCATCTAGGGTTCTGGCTGCTTCTCCCCTAGGCCCCCATCTACGGCTTTGGGCCCTGTCTTCCCACCCCCCACCCCCCCGCCCAGGGCTTTGGCTGTTTCCCTCAATCCCCAAATCCTGCCTCAACCAGCCCCCCAACTATGGCTTCAGCTCCTGTTTCCCCCAACCTCTCATCTATGGCTTCAGCTCCTGTTTCCCCCAGCCCCCCACCTATGACTTCAGTTCCTGGTTTTCCCAGCCCCCCACCTATGGCTTCAGCAGTTATCTATGCTCCAGCAGATAGCATCTCTACAGATGTCAAACCAGTCTTTGACACTGATGCTATGCACACAACACCTCCTCCTCAGACTGTTATTGTTCAGTCTACCTCTGACTCCAAGAAGAACCATTACCCATATCACATGGCTGTTCTTGGTTCTGAGAACACAGCACCCAGTGGTGGCAATGCCTGGACCCAAGCCTCAACTTATTTACCTGTGGATTTGGTCAACAGAGGCACCCATGTTTCAAGTGAAGCCTGAAACCCAGAAGCTTGGACCCAGAACTCACCATTCAGCCCACAACTGGGGCCAACAGTAGGAAGAAGCCTACCAAGTCTATTCCACTGGGAAACCCATTAGCCCTAGAACAAGATAGAAAGCTAACTTCTTCAGCAGTCCAGACACCCAGAGGAAGCATAATGGATTCAGGCTTGCCAGATCCCCTGTCTGCCACCAGCACCATCAACATGCAGCCGGCCTTTGTCTACAACTCAGGTATCTCCCCAGGGATGTATCTGCTACTGCTGGTTTTGGAGCGGATACCACAGTGCCTGGTCCTGGTGCCCAGTACTGGAGACAGTAGCTTGCTGTCTGGTAGTACCGTATCAGGCCCACTGTTGATGGGACCTGCAGCCTCTATGGGAGGCTTGTGGGAGTTTTGAGGCTGGTGTGAATGCCCTAGGCCTCAATTATTCAGAAGCATCTGGCCCACCTAACTTTTGGACAGAACTGTGTGGGGCACCCAGCACCACGTGTGTTCCTACTGTGGGCCAGGCCACCTGGGAGTCATCTCACTGCAGCACGGCTGCTGCAGTAGGAAGGGCAGGCCACCATCCCAGCATCCGGGCACATATCTGCTTTCAACTTGAAGCCAAATGCCTGGGTTCTACCTGAGCTGAATCCAGGTGGTAGAGTGATGGCAGGGGACACCAACATCCTTAGGGTTAGAGGTCGGGGTGTGACCACTTCCCATCGCTGCACCCAGGACCCACATGAGTGTAGAAAATCTACAGTTACAAATCCCATCACCATGGAGAAGAAATTTGTGTTAAGGGACAAGTCAATTTCCACTTTCCACCAGAGCAACAATGCATCCATTGGATTTGCAAGTGTGAGACCCACCCCTGGCTTGGAACCCACCTGTCCAAGATGCAAGTGGTGGTGGTATAGGAGGGAACAACATCATTCCCAGGACTGGAGGACCTGGTATCCACACTTCCCATCAGTACAACTGGGGCCCACCTGGCCAATACACCATGGGTGGAATACATGGGAGGCGCAACATTTCATCTAGGATGGGAGGCCCCAGTGTCAACACCTGCCATTGGACTTGGAACTCATATATGCAAAGCACAGAGGGGGTGTTGGGGGACAGCACCACACCTGCTATGACTGGGTACACTTCTGGTGTTCCACTCACACAAAGCACCCAGGCCTCCCCAGCCCAAACCCACACAGCACGACGGGGGATAGCACCATATATATTTAGAGAGGAACTTCTATGCTCAGAACACCTGGGACCCCAACTCAGGGCACCCCTCTGACTTTGGAGGAGCACAGTGTTGTGTTTAGTGGCTCCTGGTCAGGGAAGCTGCGTCTGTGCTCTGGGTCTGGTACTTTCATCACCTGCCTGGGATTTCACTGGAGCATTAGCGAACTTCTTTCTTCTCTGAAGTAACTCAACAAATAAAGAGCATATCTTGCTCTGCAGATCCTGTGCAACGATGAACGGGCTTTGCTGGAAAACGACTCTACCCACTTAAGTGAAACTGTTAACCTGTTTCCTTCCTACCACGAGCCAAAGGACCACACTCTCAGCGGTGTGCAGGAGTACGTGTGTGGTGTATGTGCATGGGTGAGGAATGTCGGTGTAAGTGTGCTGCAAGGTGAGAAACACATGAGCCCAGTGCAAAAGTACATACCAGACTTGAGAAGTTGCATTTGGAGGATGGAAAATAACCTGCATGTATCATCCACTGTGACATCCCTGGTTTGACTGTAAACTTGGCCAACCCAAACTTCTGGCTATTTTCCCTACACTTGGAACTGGCAGAGTGTCCACTGCTATCTTTAGCTGCTTCCTCTCCCCCTAGCCATTTGCCTCAATGGGCTCTCATCTTTCCCAGATTCATGTACAAATATGTATATATGTAATTTATATATATATATATAAACTTATTCTTATTAATCTACTACAGTTTATGTGTCTTTACTCATTGATATATATGAGTCATGATGTGTTGAGGGAGACTTGAGGTTGCAAAATTTTCTGGGTCCCAGTGACTGGGTTGTGGAGTGAGGCACACATCATGACCATGTGTGCTGACTCCTGAAATCTGCTTTGAGTGTAAGGAGTGACAGTCCAGGAAGAACTAAGGTCCAGAGGAGGCAGAGACAGGGCAACTCATCCTTACTTCTCTCTACATCTCTCTCTCCCCAACCCCTACCACCCCACACTACTCTAACCACACTAAAGGCTAGATAATCCCTGATGTGTGAAGAGGAAACACACTTTATGGTTTTAGTTTTTGAAAATGTTTAAATGTCTCTTTTGTGCATCTTTTTTATCCAGCTGAGACTTAGGCCAGTCATCTTTGTGCATTCCCACTTCACCCGGAGAGGATGGATTTTGGATCCAGGTTCATGTGTCTGGCGAAACAAAGGAAGAATCCATGCCTGCTCTGTAATTGTGGAAAGTTTAAGTTTATTTCAAGTTTATCATACTGCTTAAAGTATCAGAAAAGATTCTCTTCAATAACTGGCTTGGCTCTGAGATAGGCTGCTAAAATACCAAACAGAAGAGTTACAACTGTGTCCAGTTCTTGCAGACCCTAGAGTTCTGCTGGGCCTCTATTAGGTTCAATAAAAGCAAAATTCCTGACTCTGTGTAGCCTATCTTTTAGTCAGAGGGGAGAACAGAAATCAATGTAAATTATCTGACAAGTTGTTGTTGTGGTTTAGGCACTAAGTTTTGTCAGATTCTTTGCAACCCCAGGGACTGTAGCCCACCTGTAGGCTCCTTTGTCCACAGGATTTCCCAGGCAAGAATACTGGAATGGGTTGCCATTTCCTTCTCCAGGGGCTCTTCCTGACCCAGATATCGGACTAGGTCTCCTGCATTACAGGTGGATTCTTTACTGACTGACTCACCAGGGAAGCCTAGTAACAAACGCAATAGAGATTAAGCAGTATATGGGAAATTGACCTTGTGGGCAGAGAAACAAGGTTTTCAAGTTAAACAGTAGACAGGAGAAGTCTTACTGGGAAGGCTCAATGTGAACAGTGTAGAGGGAGGCAACTGAATCAGATATACGAGGAAGAAGACTTCCAGATAATGGGAATAACCTCTCCAAGGCCCAGAAGGATACCAGTGTCCTCAGGGAAAAGCTAGTAAATAATGTGGCTGGAATAGAGTCAGAAAGTGAAGGGAGAAGGAAAGGAGGATGGAGAAGAAGTGGACTGAACTGTGGCGTCATCATTTACTGATTGTGTGATCCCAAAGTTAATTCAACCTTCAAGTGTTTCAGTGAAATCAGTGATTTTCCTATGGCCAATTTACCTCACACGAGTTTGAGAAGGATACAATAACACAGGGAAATGAATTATAAGCCACTATTATTATTCTACACAGAAAGACAGATAGAAACAGATATAGAGAGTTAAGACTGAATTCTTTTGTCCCCCTCCACAGATTCATATACTGAAGCTCTATCCCCTTATGTGTGATGCAATTAGGAAACGGAGTTTTTCGGAGGTAACTAGGTTTAGCAGAGGCCATGAAGGTAGAGCTGGGATTAGCTCTTATAAGAAACAGAAAAAAACACTAGAGCTTTCTCTCTCCACCATGTGAGGAGGACACAGCAGAAGATGGCCATCTACAAGCCAAAAATGAAGGACTCACCTGGAAGCAGATCTGCCTTGATCTTAGACTTCCCAGGAGTGTGAAACGTCTGTTGTTTAAGCCCCCTAGTCTATGCTATATTGTTATAGCAGCCTGAGCAGACTAATACAGGTAGGTGAGTAGGGAAAGGATGATTGACAGATACATAGATGGAGATAGAGCACGCATATGTATACTTAATGAATCACTTCAAAGGTCTTCACCAGGCAATTCAAATAGGAGATTCCCATTTTAAAGGAAGCAAAAAAGTGCTTGCGTTCATGAAGTATACAGATGGAAAAATATGGTAACTCCAGCCTAAAAATGCACAGCACTGAGCCTAATGCAATATTTCTGAGATTAGTCCCACAAAAACAAAGAACACCATCACAGAGAGCCCGACAGCCTCCTCCCGGCACCCTGCCGCCTGGTTCATTTACTCTAAGTTGTTTGTGACAACTCCAGAGGATCGAAGCTTCTGCTCCCTGACTTTAGAGACTCTCCTTCCCTTTGTTGTCAGGACGGCCTCCCAGAAGCAGGGCTGAAATCCAGTGTGCTTGTAATAGTTCCACACCTTCTCTCGGCCTTGCTGGCAATATTACCAGGAACAATTTTTAAATTTTAAAATTTATACTGCTTTTCATTAAAAAAAAAGAACCTTCAAAGCTGAAAAGAACAATTCTAATAAGCCAAGCACTTAACAAATGTATGAGATGTAAAGATGACTTTGAATTTCACGTTTTAATGCATTTACACCGTTGAAGCTATTTCTAAACAAATAGAAATATTTTTATGAAAATAATATGTGGACATGATAGCATTTCAAATACAGAAATTCAACTTTTCTAACCCCAGTTCCCCTCTCCAGAGACAGTTTTTGGCCACATGAATGTTACCCCCATAATTCTAAACGTTGTGTTCATCTGCTGTATCCATTGTAGATCGATTTTAGCACCCTAACATGAGGCAGGAAGATAAACCCCTACCCTCACTACTTCTCATCCCTCTTCCTTTCAATACATCGTCTTCATTTCATTATTTACGCCGCTTCTCTTCCGTAATGCCATGCGATTTTTGCTGGCTTTTACCGAAGGGAGAAGTGGTAGCACAGTGGCTAAAAGCCTTGGTTCTGGAGATGGACCACTTGGCTTGGAAGCTTTGTTCTTCAGGTTGTTAGCTCTGCAATCCTGAGCAATTTACTCAACCTTCCTGGGCCTCTGTTTCCTCACCTGTACAATGAGGAAATGGATGATCACCACCACTGCATGGAGTTGCCCGTGAGGATGCAAATAATAACACATTTGCAGCCTTCAATGTCCAACACACGGAAGCTCTCAGGAAATATTAGCTATAGTACATAGCTACAGGATTCCCTTTCACTCTAATCCCGTCCTTTTCTTTATGCCTGTGACTGCTTGTGCCCCCAGTTCTGTCTTTCCCCTTGTACAACTCACCTTTTGTCAATAGCATGTTTGCTTTTTGGACCTGTGATGATTAATATTTACAATTTGTTATGCAATCACAACACAGTGTCCTGTGTTTTATTTACAGGTGGATGCTATGGGTTGAAAACCAGTAAGTTAAATGAACCAAGTTCTGCTCAGTCCTGGGGACAACAGTATGGGAGAACTGTATTTTCCTCTCCGTAGGCATGATGCTCCTACTTCTGTCTCTAACATCAACTGTTTAAACTGATGCTGTATTTCAGTTTGCTTTTCCCTTCAACTGCTATTTGCTCACTAAATTTCATTACTTTTCCTAAAATTTGACCCACCTTCTTTTGTTCTCCTTGCACCATTTTCCCAGAATAAACTATTTTTTAAATGTTCAAACTGAACACTGTTTCCTTGCCTGGATCCCCTCCTTTTTCAGAACACTTGTCCCTCCTCCTCCTCAGTTTGGAAGCTGTAAGACCAAAGTAAGGATAAGATCCTGAAAGAAAAGAGACCAAATTGCTTTCAGGTTAGACTGGAAATAATGACTAGTTACTAATCATGAAAACTGCATAATTCTGGCCCCACCACTCTTAATTTCCTTGCTTTGTGGAAGAGTTAACAGTCTGGATTTCAACAGTACTTCAGGTAATTATGAGCCAGGTAGTCCTTATTCTATATCGTGCCCAATACTGGTCTAGGCCACAAGTGAGATCTCACCTAGGGCCTCTTCTGTTTCTTAAGATTAGACATTTTGTGTGGGACTTCAGGCTAAAACTCTAGTTATTACTAAGCAGGGCATTTTCCCTGCATATATCTCTTAAGAATTAGAAGGTGGCTTGTGGAAGATTTGAGAATTTCAGACTCGAGGATGCATGTCTTCCTTGCGCTAAATATTTTCTTCTTAGAGATCCAGAAACAGCCCTTGACTGTGAGGAGCCCACCCAGGCCCTCCCTGAACCAGTCACTGCCGTGTACCCAGGGTGATGGGATGCAATGGGCTGCCTGAGCAGCAGTTCATCCTTTGCCTGAGACAGAGCTAGGCGTGGTCCTCTCAGCAGTCCCAGGACAGGAGTGTTGCCCAGATGCCCGTTTCAGGCTCAGAGAATGGCACAGGTGCTAAGTGTTGAGCCATAATATAGATCTCCTGTATTTGTCCATGGTTGGAAGGCTGGGAGAGACAGGAAAACAAAACAAACTTGAAAAGCAAAGCCAGTCTTGAAAAGCTGTCTCTCTGATGTAAATGGTACCTTTGTCTTAAATTCACACTAAGCTGGAGATCATACACCTTTGTTTTTCAAATTGGCAGATAATTGTTTTACAATGTTGTGTTGGTTTATGCCATACAACAAAGCAAATCAGTCATAATTATATATATATATATATATATATATATATATATATATATATATATATATATATATATATATATATATATAAAATTGAGCCTACCTCGGCCCTCCCGTCACACCCCTCTAGGTCATCGGACAGCACCAGGTTGGGCTCTCCGTGTTATACAGCAGCTTCCCACTAGCTTGCTATTTTACACATGATAGTGTTTATATGTCAGTGCTACTTTGTAATGACATGGATGGACCCAGACACTTTCTTAGAAGTAGGTGTACAGAAGATGGAGGACAAATGGAAGTTTATGTCCAAAGAGATGGGGATTTCTGTGTGTGGGGGGGCGGTGGGGGACAGTGAGGTAAAAGGTGCAGAACATAAGCTCTATTTCTAATTTGCTACTGGACTAGCCCAGGCTGTTGTACAGAAATTTGGAAACACTAAACGTGGTGAAATAGCCACATGGACAATTGTTCAAAAATATTTTTCTGTTCCCCTTGAAACAGAATGATTTTATTGATTTCATCAAATACATACCTCAAAGTTATGACAGAAAGTTGAGTAAGTTATGTGCTTGGAATTGCATTTATTATTATTACCAAGCACAATTACAGTGCTTACACTGTAACAAGTACTATTTTAAGTGCTTAGCAAATATTAAACTAATTTAATCCTCACAATTGCAATCTTGGGTACGTATTATTTATAATACTTTTTTTTGTATTTTAGTATTATTATACTATTTTATTATTTTACTATCTTTAGTATTATTATAATATTATTTATTGTTTTGAAACTGAGGCTCAGAGAGGTTAAAGAGCCTGTCCAATGTCATATAGTAAGTAGATGGCAAAAAACCCAGGATTAAAACCAAACCATCTATACATTCATCACTTGGCCATGTCACCTGATTATGAGTTGTGTTTAAAGAAGGGACTAAAATGACAAGGCTCAACTAAAAGGAAAAGGTAGAAATGAGAAAAACGAGTGATCCCAGAAGCTAGGGGGGATTTAGGCTCAGGAATTTCTGGTGATGAGGTTCTGGAACTAAAAACAAGAACTTACTGGGAATATTAATTTGGGGTAGTATCTGAATCCATTGAGAAATGACTTTGTTTTCTTTAAAATTTATAAAGACCAGTTGGATGAAGAGTCATGAAGGAAAGGAAAAGAATAAGGTGACTTAAGTAACATCTTAAGTGACCTCTTCCCTCTAATTAGGGCTTCCTGGGTAGCTCAGTTGGTAAACAAACTGACTGCAATGCAGGAGACCCCAGTTCGATTCCTGGGTTAGAAAGATCCCCTGAAGAAAGGAGCCAGACTACCCACCCCAGTACTCATGGGCTTCCCTGGTGGCTTAGTTGGTAAATAATCCATCTGCAATGTAGGATACCTGGGTTCCATCCCTTGGTTGGGAAGATGCCCCTGGAGCAAGGCATGGCAACCCACTTCAGTATTCTTGCCTGGAGGATCCCCATGGACAGAGGTGCCTCGGGGGGTACAGTCCATGGGATCACAAAGAGTTGGACATGGCCGAGCAACTCTGACTTTCTTTCTAATTAATAGAGGTGAGAGGACCTGTGGAGAAGGACCCAGCTCTCTCTACTAGCTGTCTAGACATGTTACCAGGATGAACAAGGAGATAAATGGCAACCACACTACTGGATTTGATGATCCTGCAAATCCAAGGATTCAGGTTGTTAAGAATGGCTTATGATGGCATACCTGCTGCACGCACATATGCCACTAAGTGTGCCTCCAGTCACACATTTTAACTGGGGTAATAGTTCTTAAGAGGTACACATTTGTTTGCTATGGCTGCCGTAATATTACTACAAACTTGGTGGCTTAAAACAAAACACAGTTTCTCATGGTTCTGGAAGACAGCAGTCCAAAACCAGTTTCACTGAACTGAAATCAGGAGTTGGTAGGATCATTCATGTCCCCTCCGGAGGCTCTAAGATAGAATCTGTTTCCTTGTCAGCATTCCTTGGTTTCGGGCTGCATCAATCCAAACCCAGCTTCATCATCACTTTCTCTTTGGAGTCAAATCTCCCTCTGCCTCTCTCTCATGAGAACACCAGTGATGACTTCGGGCCCATCCAGGTAGCCCAGGATAATCTTCCCATCAATAACCTTCATTTAATTCCATTAGCAAAATCCCTTCTGTCATTTAATGTGACATTCACAGGTTTTTGGGCATTAGAATGTGGACATTCAGGGACAAGGGTATTATTCAGTCTACAACAAGGTAGATACTGTGATTTTTCTCAGATGCAGGAAATGAAGTTTAGGGAAGCAATTTTTCCCAGGTTTTACAATTTCCAGAGTTAAGATTTAAATCCTGGCAGTCAGAGTTTAGGACACACTCTAAACAATTTCAATCTGTGTCCTTAACTACTGCATACTCCTTGGTTAAGAGTCACACATAGGTATCAAGACCCAATTGAATAAAACATGATGTACTGTCTCCTCTTTCACTTGTGTATTTCTGAATCTGGCCCAGAGCAGAAGAGTCCAGAAAATTGTTAAGCAGGTTTACTAAGTGAATGCATTTACTGTTTGATTTGCATTGAGTAATGAAAGGTTGCTTTTTTTTTTTTTTAATAGAATATGCCACCAAGTAGTGTTATCACCAGTTTATATATTTAAACAACCAAACAACAACAAAAAGCTATAGATGCAAAGGTGTCAGGGACATGTCTAAAGGCATCCTGCTGGAAAAAGAGCTGGTACCAGATGCCGAGACCCAAATTCAGCCCATCTAGTCTTGATTAAGCACCTATTCCGAGAGATTGTGGCTCACCACCCAGCACCTGGGTCTTTATATCCCAGCTTCAAGATGGAAATTAGTTGAGGGATCACAGACACTTGTACTAATCACTAATTCATAATCTGCTAACCCCTTCCTTTGTGGAAGAGAACTTGGCATTTCTAAAATCCTTTTCTGCCTGAGAGCACGCAGAGCAGCCCTTGCTCCTTTGGCCATGACCTACTGTGCTTTGAAAAGGTGATTTGGCAAGTGCAGCTGCAAACGCATCTCCAATATCACACATCTATGGAAAATTCCAGTCAGGTTTTAGACCCAGTCACAGTACATTTTTCTGCGGATCAGTAAGGATTTGCTGAGGATCAGTAATGCTCTCCGTGCGCTAGCTGACAAGGGCATGATCTCTGTGCTTATTATATTCCATTTGTCAGCTCCTCTCTGACACAGTTGTCCGCAGGATTCCTTAGGAATATTTGAGTTATTTAGGCACTATTTCAGGAGTTGCTCCTGCCTGTATCCTCTCATTTCTTAATCAACATTTCCCAGTTGAGACCATAAGTAATTCAGCTGACGTGGGTTCTGAGAGGCATTCTTCCCTACTCAACTTCACTGGAATCTACACCCTGTACATCTCAATCTCCATGCCCTGTAAGTTTCACACGTGTGACATCACATACTCCCCATCATCACTGTTTTCAGGACTCAGGACCACAACGGTGACTAGCAAGTTCATCAGCCTTTCCGTTTCTCTCCCTTTGGATTGTTTAAGAGTGATTTGCCAGAGACTGTGCGTTTCGATTTTTTGCAAAGCTCAGTGGTCCAGAGACAATACTAGAATTTTGCCCTGGAGAAACACACATTCTGCTAATTGTTCTCTCTCTCTTGTAGAACAGAAAAGAAACTCAGCCATCACAGTTATTCAAGGTTTACCTGTGTCCATTGCTAAGGATTTGGATAAGACTGGTAATACTCCTGGCGTGCTGCGATTCATGGGGTCGCAAAGAGGGGACACAACTGAGCGACTGAACTGAACTGGTAATACTCCATATTTCCTACTGGAAGATACTCTGCATTCCATAAAATTAAATCCACACCATATGAGAAATTTAGTCTAACCTCTCATCTATCGATTCATGAGGTTTGGCTCACTGAGATTTCCTCCCTCATTCTATTGTGAAGAAAAGGAATTGTTGGCCAAAGACATTGTCACATGTTTATGTGTCCAAGTTGGCCAGTTATCTTCAACTCTATTTGGGTTGCCTTTTGCTATGCAGAATTCTTTCATTTTTATGAAGTCAAAGCAACTCTCTTTTTCTTTATATCTCTGTTTCACATTCGGCTTAGAGAAAGACTTCCACATAACAAGATATGAATTCTCATCCTATAGGCCTCTAGGTATTTATTTCTTACCATGGAACATTACTCAATGTATGCTATACAGGCAGTCCTCACTCTGAACAGTTTGCTCGTGCATGAATTTCAGTTACCATTACTTAATTAAATAATGCCTGTCCCCCCAACAGAACAAATTTCAGATACCAGCATGTATTAACAGTGAGGAAGTGCCAAACTTCACAGCTGTTATCAAGTTCACAAACCACCACAGTAATGATAGATGTATATCACAATTAGAGAACAATCAGGCCCCATCTTTCAAAGTCTCTGGGTGCTGGGTCATTGTGCATGTTCACATACAGAGGGCAAGACCCATGGAATGTTGATACCTGAACAGCTTCATTTCTAGGTATTTGGGAATTTTCCACCTCTCTTTTTACTATTGATTTCAAGTTACTTCTATCATGGTCTGAGAATAGAACAGACTTCATATGATTTCTGCTATTTTAATTTGTTAGAGCATGCTTTATGTCCCAGAATGTGGTCCCTCTTGGTGTATATGCCATGTGAGCTTGAGACAATGTGCATTCTGCTGTTGTTGGATGAAGCAGTCTGTAGACGTTTATGACATCCATTTTGTCAATGGTGTTGTTGAGTTCAGTTATGTCTGTGCTGATTTTCTGCCTGCTGGATCTCTCCATTTAGGATAGAGGGGTGTATAAATATCCAACTATGATGCTGGGCATCTTTCTTTCTCCTTGCAGTTCTGTTTTTGTCTCACTAATTTGATGCTTTCTTGTCAGGCACATACACATCAAGAATTGTTATGGCTTCTTGGAGAACTGACCCCTTTATCATTATGGAAAGCCTTCTTCGTGCCTGGTAATTTTCCGTGCCCTCAAATCTGCTTTGACTGAAACTCATAGGGCTTCTCAAACTTCTCTGAATTAGTATGATATCCCTTTCCACAACCCTTTGCTTCTAAGTTATGTGTGTCTTTATATGAAGATTTAAAGTAGATTTCTTATAAATGGATCTTGTTTTTAAATGCTCTGTGACAATCTTTTAATTGGTATAATCATTGGTATTTAAAATGATTATTGATATCATTAGATTAATATCTATCATATCTGATCCTGTTTCACATTTATTGCCATTGTTCTTTGTTCCTATTTTTATATTCCACTCTTTTTCTGCCACTTGTGGTTTTAACCAAGCATTTCATATGATTCAGTTTTCTCCTTGAAACGCCAGACACAGTATACTGGTGGAATTAACTGCAGCAAACAGATCTTCAGTGATGTGGGGCTGCAGAAGCATCTATAGTCTTATGATTAGGTCTCAGTCTTATAATGAGCATGTGTTCCTCAGCACTGAATTTGGGAAGTGCCACTCAACATTTTCTCTCACTTTAAGTGGGTAGGGTAGGGTATTTCCCTTCCTTCAGGTCAGTCAGTCTCAAAACCCAACAAAACCCAATAGATTGGACCTCTGGTAAAACAGTCCCTCCTGAGGGCAGGACTTACTAAGTGATGGAAGTAAAGTCTGATGCTGTGAAGAGCAGTACTGCATAGGAACCTAGAATGTTAGGTCCACAAATCAAGGCAAACTGGAAGTGATCAAACAGGTGATGGCAAGAGGGAACATCGACATTCTAGGAATCAGCAAACTAAAATGGACTGGAATGGGTGAATTTAACTCAGATGACCATTATATCTACTGCTGTGGTCAAAAATCCCTTAGAAGAAATGGAGGAGTCATCATAGTCATCAAAAAAGTCTGAAATGCAGTATTTAGATGCAATCTCAAAAATGAAAGAGTGATCTCTGTTGTTTCCAAGGCAAACTATTCAATATAAAAGTAATCCAAGTCTATGCCCTGACCAATAATGCTGAAGAAGCTGAGGTTGAATGGTTCTATGAAGACCTACAAGACCTTCTAGAACAACCAAAAGAGATGTCCTCTTCATTATCGGGGACTGGGATGCAAAAGTAGGAAGTCAAGAAATACCTGGAGTAACAGGCTAATTTGGCCTTGGAGTACAGAATGAAGCAGGCCAAAGGCTACAGAGTTTTGCCAAGAGAATGCACTGGTCAGAGCAAACACCGTCTTCCAACAACACAAGAGAAGACTCTACCCATGGACTTCACCAGATGGTTGATACCGAAATCAGACTGATTATATTCTTTGCAGCCAAAGATGGAGAAACTCTATATAGCCAGCATAAACAAGACCAGGAGCTGACTCTGGCACAGATCATGAACTCCTTATTGCCAAATACAGACTGAAATTGATAAAGTACGGAGATCATGGCATCTGGTCCCATTACTTCATGGGAAATAGATGGGGAAACAGTGGAAAGTGTCAGACTTTATTTTTGGGGGCTCCAAAATCACTGCAGATGGTGACTGCAGCCATGAAATTAAAAGATGCTGACTCCTTGGAAGAAAAGTTATGACCAACCTAGATAGTATATTCAAAAGCAGAGACATTACTTTGCCGACTAAGGCCCGTCTAGTCAAGGCTATGGTTTTTCCTGTGGTCATGTATGGATGTAAGAATTGAACTGTGAAGAAGGCTGAGTGCCGAAGAATTGATGCTTTTGAACTGTGGTGTTGGAGAAGACTCTTGAGAGTCCCTTGGACTGCAAGGAGATCCAACCAGTCCATTCTAAAGGAGATCAACCTTGGGATTTCCTTAGAAAGAATGATGCTAAAGCTGAAACTCCAGTACTTTGGCCACCTCATGCGAAGAGTTGACTCACCGGAAAAGACTCTGATGCTGGGAGGGATTGGGGGCAGGAGGAGAAGGGGACAACCGAGGATGAGATGGCTGGATGGCATCACGGACTCGATGGACGTGAGTCTGAGTGAACTCTGGGAGTTGGTGATGGACAGGGAGGCCTGGCGTGCTGTGATTCACGGGGTCGCAAAGAGTCGGACACGACTGGGTGACTGAACTGAACTGAACGGAAAAACCGCTAGACCATTCAGATGTGACCTGAATAAAATTCCTTACAATTATACAGTAGAAGTGACAGACAGATTCAAGGGATTAGACCTGATAGACAGTCCCTGAAGAACTATGGATGGAGGTCTGTGACATTGTACAAAAGGCAGTGATCAAGACCATCCACACGAAAAGAAATGCAAAAGGCAAAATGGTTGTCTATGAAGGCCTCACAGACAGCTATGAAAAGAAGTAAAAGGAAAAGGAGACAAGGAAAGATACACCCATCTGAATGCAGGCTTCCAAAGAATAGCAAGGAGAGATAAGAAAGCCTTCCTCAGCAATCAGTGCAAAGAAATAGAGGAAAACAACAGAATGGGAAAGACTAGAGATCTCTTCAAGAAAATTAGAGATGACAAGGGAACACATTTCATGCCAAGATGGGCACAATAAATGACAGAAATAGAAGATATTAACAGAAGCAGAAGATATTAAGAGGTGGCAAGAATACACAGAACTATACAAAAAAGATCTTCATGACCCAGATAATCAAGATGATGTGGTCATTCACCTAGAGCCAGACATCTTGAATGTGAAGTCAAGTGGGCCTTAAGAAGCATCACCCCAACAAAGTTAGTGGAAGTGATGGAATTCCAGTTGAGCTATTTTGAATCCTAAGAGATGATGTTGTGAAAGTGCTGCATTCAATATGCCAGCAAATCTGGAATACTCAGCAGTAGCCACAGGACAGGAAAAGGTCAGTTTTCATTCCAGTCCCTAAGAAAGGCATTGCCAAAGAATGCTCAAACTAAAGCACAATTGCACTCATCTCACATGCCAGCCAAGTAATATTCAAAATTCTTCAAGCCAGGCTTCAACAGTACATGAACTGTGAACTTCCAGAGGTTCAAGCTGGATATGGAAAAGGCAGAGGAACCAGAGATCAAATTGCCAATATCCTTTGGATCATCAAAAAAGCAAGAGAGTTCCAGAAAAATGTCTATTTCTGTTTTGTTGACTATGCCAAAGCCTTTGACTTTGTAGATCACAACAAACTGGAAAATTCCTCAAGAGATGGGAATACCAGAACTTCTGACCTGCTTCCTGTGACATCTGTATGCAGGTCAAGAAGCAACAGTTAGAACTGGACATGGAACAACAGACTGGTTCCAAATTGGGAAAGGAGTACGTCAAGGCTGTATATTGTCACCCTGTTAACTTAACTTATATGCAGAGTACAACATGAGAAACACTGGACTGGATGCATCACAAGCTGGAATCAAGATTGCTGGAAGAAATACCAATAACCTCAGATATGCAGATGATAGCACCCGTATGCCAGAAAGTGAAGAAGAACTAAAGAGTCTCTTGATGAAAGTGAAAGAGCAGCGTGAAAGAGTTGGCTTAAAGTTCAACATTCATAAATCTAAGATCATGGCAAATAGATGGGGAAACAGTGGAAACAGTGACAGACTTTATTTTTGGGGGCTCCAAAATCACTGCAGATGGTGACTGCAGCCATGAAATTAAAAGACGCTTATTCCTTGGAATAAAAGTTATGACCAACCTAGGCAGCTTATTAAAAAGCAGAGACACTACTTTGCCAACAAAGGTTCATCTCGTCCAAGCTATGGTTATTCCAGTAGTCACGTATGGATGTGAGAGTTGGATTATAAAGAAAGCTGAGCACTGAAGAATTGATGCTTTTAAACTGTGGCATTGGAGAAGATTCTTGAGGGTCGCTTGAACTGCAGGGAGATCCAACCAGTCCATTCTAAAGAAAATTAGTCCTGAATATTCACTGGAAGGACTGACGCTGAAGCTGAAACTGTACTACTTTGGCCATCTGATAGGAAGAACTGACTCATTGGAAAAGATCCTGATGCTGGGAATGATTGAAGGTGGGAGGAGAAGGGGACAGCAGAGGATGAGATGGTTGGAGAGCTTCAGTGACTCAATGGACATGAGTTTGAGTAAACTCCAGGAGTTGGTGATGGACAGGGAGGCCTGGCATGCTACAGTCCATGGGGTCACAAAGAGTCGGACACGACTGAGTGAGTGAACTGAATTGACTGAGGGCAGGCCTTATTATGAATAGTAGAATTTTCTGGTGTATTTCAAAATCGTTTCTGTTTCCCTCCTCAGCCAGAAGAGGAATTTACTCTGACCTTCTTCACCCAGTAGTGACGCCTGGCAGAGCTCAAGAGACAAAATTCACCAAAGAATAGAGGCCTCCCTGGAATTTTTATCATATAGACATTTGCACACTGAGCCTTTGGCAAATACATCAAATACAGTTCAGTTTTTCCTACCTCAGTATTGGTTTCCACAGTGATTTCTGCTCTTGCATTTCTCTTCCAGTAAGCTATTATATTCTGTGTCTGCCTCTCCAGTTTTGGGCATGGTGATTTTTCCTGTGACCTTACTTCTCTAATGTATCTAAGAATTGTTGATTTTTCAGTTTGTTCAGATATTTACTTGTTAGTACAGAGTGGCAACTTCCAAGCTCCTTTCATGTTGGGCTCAAAACTAGAAGTCGTGTAAGTTTTTTTGACAATAGAATAAAACATGCTAATTCTCAGTATTTCTAATGTTTTAGGTTGCAGTCTCTTAACTAAGAATAAGGTTTACTATATTTTGAAAGCTTAAAAGAATGTATCTTTAAGTAAAATAAACATTGTAATATCTAAATATGTTAGCATTTTTATATAATGACTTGCAATTGTCATCTAAAACAATTATATAAATCAAGCTCTACATTTAGGATTAAAAACATTTTTTAACTTGTTATTTTATATTGGAGTACAATTGATTAACAACATTGTGGTAGTTTCATGTGTACAGTAAAGTCACTCTTTTAAAGTCTATATATATATCTACAACCAACAAGTTTCTAGTGTTTTCTCAGCAAGATTTTAAGATCAAGGAACAATAATATTTTCCGCATTGGTCATTAAGATCAACTTTGCACAGTGTAATTTGTATGACCATTTTTGTAGTTCTACAATAAGGACAGTCTGTACTTTATTTACCTTGTACTGTATTTCTTATATATACATGGGTTCCTATACAAGTTTAACAATATATTGATGTACTATTATAGTTTAGTAGATTTTTTTTAAACCACTGAAACTTTGAAGTGTGCTTTGATATTGGATATGCACATTTCTCTCCTCATTCCAACTTTATCTTCCCTTAAAAAAGATCTGCTTTACGGTGATAAATGCCTCTTGATCATTATAACTTTTTAAAAAAATGTGGTGGTGGAATCTATCTGCTAATATTCATTACGACCTGATATCGTAAAAGAAATGTGCTTCTGGTTAATTTTAGGGTAAATTTATAAATCTGATTTTTGTCTTGAGACTCTTAGCTTTGTTTAATAAAGTGGAAAACAACTGATATCTTTCTTAAGTGTACATCGTTGATTATATTTTTTAACCTCATAAAGCTACTTATATTTTCTACTCAAAATATGAGTCAATATTGGATGCCTATAACTTATTCATTATCATCTAGTTTGTCCAGCTTTTCAAGTGTATTGGTATAAAGTTAGCATAGTATTCTTTTGTAATTAAAAAAATACTGCTGTACAGCTAGTCCCATCCCTATCGCATTTACAAAATATTGCTTGTTTTACTAGTCTTTCTAAAGAACACGCTTTCAGTATTGTCAAGTTTACCAGTTTTCTTCTCTATTTTGTCTTTGCTCTTTATTAATTTTGTCCTTCCACTCTTTTGGATTCACCTTATTCTTTTTCTGTGTCTACTGTCCAACTCCTGTAGCTTCAAGAGCCATTTTCAGCAACTCAACCAGCTCTGCCAGCTGTGTCACGGCCACTTCATGACACGCCATTAAAACTTAATCTCATACACTGGGTGCAGACTCAGCAGCCTTATTTTGCTTTCAGAATTGTTCCTTGGCCTTGCTCCTTCTTCTCCTAAATTAGCCCCATAATCAGAGAAAATTCTAGTGGGCCTCATCCCCATGCTGCTTATAAGGCCTGCCTTTCCTCCAGTTTCATAGTAAAAGACAAAGTATTTCCATCCTTTTTATTTATTTATTTGATATTGATCAAACATTTTGCAACACTTCTTTGCAGTGTATTCAAATTCAGAAAAAAAAAAGCAAGTCTTCATGCACACAGGCTCACTGGAATGTCATGATTTTAAACTATGTATGACCTTGAAATGACCTTTCCTCCAACATCTTTAACACATGGTCGATTTGTCATAAGCTCTTCCTCACTACCACTTCCAAAGGAAACACCATCATTATTTGAAGAGATGTCTACACTCCCATATTCATTGCAGCATTATTCACAAGAGTCAAGATATGGAAACAGCCTAGGTGTCCATCAGTACACTAATGAATACAGAAAATATGATGCATATATAAAATGGAACATTACTCAATCTTAAAAAAGAAGAAAATCCAACTGTTTAAGACAACATGGATAAAATTGGAAGACACTATGCCAAGTGAAATAACACAAAGACAAATAATGCATGATGTCACTTACATATGGACTCTAAAATGTAACTTAAAAATCTCTACTGCCACAGCACATTTTCCTCAGCAGAATCTAGCAGCCCCTACTATGAGCTGCATCCTTTCTTACTGCCTGTACCAGATTCAAACCACAGGGAAATACGTATCTACTGATGTATCTAGATTATATTTTACCTTTTTTTTTTTAAATCATTCCTTCCACTTCTGGCATCAGAATCTCATTTTTTTCCTTCAGAGAAGTCCTAGTGATTCAGGTAGATTGCGTCTTCTCTCTAGGTTGTGTGACCTGGGCCTGGCTAGACACAGTAGTTTATATATGTACTCCATATGTCTTTTGTACTCATTTTTCCTCTTTTCTTAAGAAAATTTTATTGAAATAGTTTCTCAATTAACAATGGAACAAAGTAAATTTGACTCAAACCTGTCCAATCAGCCTCAACTACTAGTGAAACACCTCAAATATATAGGACAGGATAGGACCCTTAGGTCATATTTCTGCCATTATGGAAAAAAAAAAGAGAGAGAGAGAGAGAGAAAGAGACAGATACAACCAGGCTGTCTCTTACCCTGAGAGCTGGGGTGGTAGCCCTGGCTTCTGCTATTTAAGGCATCTTGGAGGGCAGGGTCTCTAACATTTTGCATGGTGGGTAAAAGGCCCCTCTCCCAGCAGAGCAATGACCTGAAGGCAGGCCAGCCTGTTCCCTCTTTGTGCCAAGAGAGCCTGGTGGCATTTTTACTTTCATGCCATGGTCTTTCCTGCCCCCAGGGTTTTGGGATAGATTCTCTGTTTTCCATCATTTTCCCTCCAAATTTTAGTCTAGTTATTTTTTAATTGACATTAGTAATCCTTTATTTTGTTTGACTATGACACCGTCAAACCATTCTTCTGAGTGCTTAATTTCAGCTACTGCTTTTTAAATTCTAGACTTTCTTTTGATTGCATTTCACCATGTTTGCTTAAATTGTGTATGTTACCATTTATTTTTAATAACTAATCATAATTTTAAATAATACTTTAATTGAGATATAATTCACTTTCCATATAATTTCAAATGTACAATTTGATGTGCTGTGCATTTACCACCACAATTTTAAATTTTTTGTCCACCTCTCTCCAAAAAAGAAAAAGAATCTATTATAAGTCACTTACTCCCCATTTTTCCAAACCCTAGGCAGCCACTAATATACTTTGTCTTTATGCTGCTGCTGCTGCTGCTGCTATAGATTTGCCTATTCTGGACATTTCATGCAAATTGAATTATACAATTACTTAGCATGGTTTGAAGGTCCATCTATGTTGTAGGTCCATTCAAGAAATCATGTATCAGTACATGATTTCTCTATATGGCTGAACCACATTTCATGGTATGGTTATTATTGTAACTTATTTATTCATTCATCAGTTAGTGGACATTTGGGTTATTTCCACTTTGGGATTACTTAAATAATGCTGCTGTGGCTGGATTCATCTGCAAGTTTTGTATGCAGGTCTAGATTTGTTTTTAAATTAATAGATTATTTTTGAGCAATTTCTAATTTATATTACAATGAAGCAGAAAGTATAGAGTTCCAGTAGTCATGTATGGATGTGAGAATTGGCCCATAAAGAAGGCTGAGCACCAAAGAATTACTGTGTTTTGATTGTGGTACTAGAGAAGGCTCTTGAGAGTCCCTTGGACAGCAGTGAGATCAAACCAGTCGATTTTAAAGTAAATCAACCTGAATATTCATTGGAAGGACTGTTGCTGAAGCTGAAGCTCCAACATGTGCCCACCTGATGCGAAGAGCCAACTCATGGGAAAAGACCCTGAGAGGATGAGATGGTTGGACAGCATCACTGACTCACTAGACATAAATTCAAGCAGAAGGCCATGGGGTCGCAAAGAATTGGACATGACTTAGCGACTGAACAACACATAGAGAGTTCTCATACCTCCTGCCCTCTTTACCCACTTTCCCTTATTATTAACATCTTATGGTAGTATAACATATTTGATATAGTTACCAAACTAATATTGACACATTGTTACTAACTAAAGCCCATGGTTTACTTTGGACTTCACTCTTTGTTTGGTACATTATGTGATTTTTGACAATAGTGTATCCATCATCACAGAACCACACATGGAAGTTTCACTGCCTTTAAATTTCCATGGTTCACCTATCCTTTTCTCCCTCTCACAACTTCTAGTGACCACAGATCTTTTCATTGTGGCCACAGTTTTGCCTTTTTCTAAATTTCATACTGTTGGAATCATGCAGTATGTACATAGCCTTTGCAGACTGGCTCTTTTTCACTTAGCTATATGCATTTAAGATGCTTCCATGTCTGTTCATGGGTTCATAGACTTTCCTTATTGCTGAATGCTACTCCTTTGTATGTAGCCGAGGAGTTCAAAAGACTATAAGCAGAGAAGCCAACTGGTTCATCTATTGGAAAACATCTTGGTTGATTCCAAGTTTTGGCAATTAAGAAAGAAACTGTTATAAACACCCACATTCAGGTTTTTAATATAGATATAACTTTTCAGTTGCTATGGGCAGATACCAAGGAGCATGATGACAAGATTATTGTATGATAAAAGTATGTTTACTTTTATAAGAAACTGTCAAATCTCACTAGCAACAAATGAGAATTCCTATTGTTCTATATCCTCACCAGCTTTGGTATTTCAATTGTTTTGGATTTCAGCCATTTGAATAGGTATGTATTGGTAGCTCATCATTTTAGTTTAAAATTCCCTAACGTTATATAACATGTAGCACCTTTTCATAAACTTATTTGCCATGTGTGTATTTTCTTTGTTAAATCATAGTTGTTTTAACTAATGACTGAAAACTCCAATATCTTGTCCTGCTGTGCTGACTTATATTGTCTTTTCCTTTTGGGGCTCTTGACCATTTAGTCTTTTTCCTGGCATGTCAAATTATGTTTTATATTGAAACTGGGCTGGTTTTAATGGCAACCCACTCCAGTACTCTTGCCTGGAAACTCCCATGGACAGAGGAGCCTGGCAGGCTGCAATCCATGGGGTCGCTAAGAGTCGGACACAACTGAGCAACTTCACTTTCACTTTAGGAAACTGTAAAGATACCTCTACTCTGGATGTCGTTATCTTTCTTTTGAAAAGATCTCTTTTTGCTCATAGCAGACAGTTACGATGGGGACTGGTAACCTGAGTCCATTCTCAGTTTGAGCTCATTCAAAGGGGTTCTCAGTCTTTGTGAATGTTGGTCTGTTTCTGGCTTGTCCTTCCTCCATGGGTGCTGCCCTTTGAAATTACCATGTGAACATTCCCAAGTACTTGTACTGCTCAGGCTTTATATGCAATGGTTCCATCAGCCCTGTTGAGACTTAGCTTGTCAAAAAGTTGTTGCTTTTTGCTTGAGCTTTTGCCACTTGGCTTCTCTGCTTGTAGTCTTTTGAACTCCTTGGCTTCTCAGCCCCTAGGCTGTAAGATTTGAATCAGCAAATGTCCCAAGGAGAAAAGCTGGGCCAAATGTCAATCCTGTCTCTGTTTCCCTTCTCTCTAGAACTTGGCCCACACGTCTTTGTGTCTCTAACATTCTGATGCCTTCAAACAGATGTTTTTCCACTTTATCCAGGTTTTCTAACATTTCTTCAGACTTCATCTGATCTTATTTTATTACTGAACTATCATCACAATTATCCCTAGAAAGAAAATTTTATGTTTTAAGTTACTCTATTTTCTATATTTACTCCCTTTCTATAGATACCTTTTACCGGATCCTTGACCTTGTTCCTGTATTACCAGTAAGATGGAGGCAAGGTGGAGGCTAAGAATGTTGGGAGGAAATCACTGATGAATTATATGTCTTGTTCTTTTATTTCTCCTCTCCTTGTCTACTCTGGCAGCCTATATTGGCCTTTCTTGATTTGACCCAGTTGCCCAAATAAGGAACACACTCTGGCAAAGAAAGATCTGATTTCACTCTCAGAAATGTCTGCATGTTAGGATTAGCTAGATGATGAACACCATGCCAGATTTCTTTGGGTGAGACATTTGC
The DNA here is from genome assembly GCF_032405125.1 of Capricornis sumatraensis. Taxonomy (NCBI): domain Eukaryota; kingdom Metazoa; phylum Chordata; class Mammalia; order Artiodactyla; family Bovidae; genus Capricornis; species Capricornis sumatraensis. The sequence goes on from NW_027184626.1 coordinate 3,131,048, forward strand.
AGAACTGTGCAAGCTCTTTAGTGTGGCTTCTGCCAACATTGCTCAGACTATTCAGATTTCCTAAGGTGCTAGAGGTCTAATCTTTCTACTTGCATATCAGAGGAGCCCTTCTCTCTTTCCTGAGCTTATTTGTAGGAGGTCAGCCTTTGGTTTTTTTCTTTGCCCATCCAATCATATTTGTTCATGAATTTCAAAGAGTCTTCAAGATCTCTCTCTTCCCTCCCTTTCTCTCTTTTCTCTTCTTTTAACCAATACTGTTAAATATTAACTATATATTTGCATATCTCTTAATTACAAAGGAATATTAGAAGGCTAAATCATTAAATACGAACCCCACCAACCTATGACTTGCACAGCACTCTCCCCTGGGCCTAAGGTTGTGCTATCCATTGGCTCTCTTATAATATCTTATATGTTTCTAAATTTGTAATGATTTAGTTAATTCCTGAATCATGTGACAACAAAAAATCAATCAAATTAGCATTATACTACTGCAGCTTAGACCCAAGGACCAGAACCAAGGACTACAAAAAACCTGTAAACCAGCAAGTTCCACGTATCCTTTATGTTTAACAAGTGCTGAGGGTGAATGGGAAGTGGAGAGAAAGGATGTTAACTTCATATCACAGAGCCTTGTACGAAAATGAAAAAGAAAATGCCATAGCTCCTAGTTCAAATCATTAAAATCTTTTTTATGTCAAGAAGAATAACACATAAGAAAAACAACATACCCTATATGATGGGGTCAATGGATAATTAATTACCAGGTCAGGGAGGACAAATTAGACTTGCTATGGGATTTCATTTAAAGAAGGGTTTCAAAAAGCACTGCCCTTTTCTGTGAGGGCCTCTTAGATGAGGTACAATTGAGTTTTGAATCATTATAGAAGAAGGACAGCAAAGAGCCTTCAAGAAAGGGACAATATGCAACATGAGGAGTGAGCACAGAGGGCTTATGGAATAGGGAAAAATCCTGGCTGAACATATGAGTACCACATGTTGGGGGACCAGAGGGAAAGGCTGGGTGAGGTTAGTTAAATGAAGTGGATTGAAGAGAAATAGAGGGAAAGACAGATGGAAGACTGTGAAAAGCTCCTGAAAATGTAGGTCCATCTAGTCAAAGCTATAGTTTTCTCAGTAGTCATGTATGGATGTGAGAGTTGGAACATAAAGAAAGCTAAGCACTGAAAAATTGATTCTTCTGAATTGTGGTGCTGGAGAAGACTCTTGATAGTCCTTTGGACAGCAAGGAGATCAAACCAATCAATCCAAAAAAAAATCAGTCCTGATTATTCATTGGAAGGACTGATGCCTAGCTACAATACTGTGGCCACCTGATGCAAAGAAGCAACTTATTAGAAAAGACCCTGATGCTGGAAACAATTGAGGGTAGGAGGAGAAGGGAGTGACAGAGGATGAGATGGTTGGATGGCATCATCAACTCAATGGACATGACTTTAAGCAAACTCCAGGAGACAGTGAAGGTCAGAGAAGCCTGGCACGCTGCAGCCCATGGGGTCACAAAGAGTCAGACACAAACTGAGCGACTAGACAATAAGAACAACAAAAGGAAAAAATAAAAACAAACAAAAAAAGAGGTTGATAATTCATTAAAAAGCAAGAAGAAAGAGAAGGAAAATAAAAATAAAGGAAAGCAGAGAGATACACTGAAATTTGGGCTTCTGATTCATGCTAGCTGGGAAGAAGGTAAATCAGAAGTGCAGGACTCCTAATCCATATTCTCACTTACACATGGCAAACTCAAATGTGGAAAGGTTCTGAGGGACAAAGTTTCTTGGCACTTATCCCTGCTTCATTCTGAATCTCCTTCCTCTTATCCCCAAGCAAAATTATGGTTCAGTTCAGTCGCTCAGTCATGTCAGACTCTTTGTGACCCCATAGACTGCAGCACGCCAGGCTTCCCTGTCCATCCCAACTCCCAGAGCTTGCTCAGACTCATGTCCATCGAGCTGGTGATGCCATCCAACCATCTCATCCTCTGTCGTCCTCTTGTTCTCCAGCCTTCAATCTTTCCCAGCATCAGGGTCTTTTCCAGTGAGTCAGTTCTTCGCATCAGGTGGCCAAAGTTTTGGAGTTTCAGCTTCAGCATCAGTCCTTCCAATGAATATTCAGAAATAAATATCCTAGTCCTTTAGGATTGACTGGTTGGATCTCCTTGCAGCCAAGGGACTCTCAAGTCTTCCCCAACACCACCAAGATTTGACCAGCTGAGAACCGATCCTTTGTTATCTGAGACCTCACGATCTCATAGAGGTGTCTATTCAATTGTTGATACACTTGTAAGAATGTATTTACTAAACAATAAAGGATGGAGGGGCTTCCCTATTAGCTCAAGGGTAAAGAATCCACCTGCAATGCAGGAGACCTGGGTCCAATACCTGGGTTGGGAAGACCTCCTGGAGGAGAGCATGGTATAACCCACTCCAGTATTCTTGCCTGGAGAATCCCCATGGATAGAGAGGCCTGGTGGGTTACAGTCCATAGGGTCACAAAGAGTGAGACATGACTGAGCGACTAACCGCAAAGGATGGAGATAAAGTCGTTTATAGTACTCAATGCTTATCATAGTCACTGCACACACAGCACACCTCACCTATACATTGTATACTATTATGTACAAAATATTACATATGTTGGAGCTAACTTTATTGACAAGGAAGCTAAAGCTTAGAGAAGTTTCACAATTAGCTCAAGATCACCCAAACGCTTTACCATCTGAGCTACCAGTGATAAATGAGAGAGTAGCTCTAATTACCCATAAACACAATGCGTCCACTTGTTCAATACTTCAGAGTTTCTGAGAGCTGAAGGTCCACCAATAAAATACATGAGTCACATTTTCAGAGAGTTGTAACTCCAAATTTAAATTACAATTATTTTGAAATGTTCCCTGTAAGAGAGGTTGATTGGGTCAAGGAGTTTTGGAATAAATGGAAACAATTGGAAAGTTTTGTAGGAGTTACATCTTGACCTCTGGTTTAGAGGAAAGACCAGCAAATGTTTTGCCAAATTAAGTAAGAAAAGTTATCTCAGACAACTGACAGAAAAACCATAAATCATTAAAGAGTCATCCTCACTACTCAGAAACTAAAGGTCTTCTTAGGGCAACCATCCATCCAAATTTCCAAGGTTCCTCTGAAACACATGCATCTGTGATTCAGAAATTAAAGTTTCAAATCATAACTGACAACTGCAGTGGCTATTACCCTTTGCCCTTAGAAACCACCACCCAAACTTCCAGGAGAATTGTCCTTACTGTTTACTCTGGAAAGTCTTAGACCCTGGGTTTCAGAGATTTCACTTTGTTTTTGTAAATTTCACTGAGGTGTAAAATATACACAGAAAAGTTCATGAATCCCAGTTGCTTTTGACATCCAGATCGCTCAAACTCAAGTCAGAGTACACTTCAAAGAGATAGAGAGTACTGTGATTTCTTCTTTTTTTTTTTTTTTGCTAATCATTACATTCACAACTTGCCATTCTGTTATTACACACTATTTATGTTTGCTGGTTTCATGTGAGTCCTCCTGTGGGAAAAGAAATTGTATTTAGAATTCTAAAAATTTCATGTTTCCAAACCTTAGAACTGTGGGAAATCCTCTGGGCTTTGGCAAATTCATCCAGGTGAAAGATTTCAGCTTCAGATGTGAAAAAACCTTACTCTGTCCAAATGTTCCTACCCAATTCATCTTGCTTGATTTATCTTGAACTTCAAAAGACCAAGTATTAATCACAACTAATACAGGACAACTCTATAATAAACATATATTTCATATATATTAAATATATTACACATATAATTCATAGAAAAGTATAACTATTAGAGCTACAGCTCTCTTCTATCTGAAAACTATCTTTTGAAAAATTTTGAGAGTGACGGGTGGTTGGCAGGGAAGGTCAAGAGAGAGGAGATACATGAATCAGTTCAGTTTAGTTCAGTCACTCAGTCGTGTCCGACTCTTTGTGACCCCATGAACCGCAGCACGCCAGGCCTCCCTGTCCATCACCAACTCCCGGAGTCTACCCAAACCCATGCCCACTGAGTCAGTGATGCTATCCAACCATCTCATCCTCTGTCGTCCCCTTCTGCCCCCAATCTTTCCCACGTATACCTACAGCTGATTCACTTTTGCTGTACAGAAATAACAGAATATTGTAAAGCAGTTGTACTCCAATAAAAATAATTTAAAATTAATACTGTAATTTTTTTTTTAAATTTGAGAACATAGAACAGGTATTATTCATGAAAATTTTCACTCACATAAACAGTCAGTATCTTTCTTATCCCACCTCCTTTATCCTCTGGTTCTTATAATATTCATTGATGGTAATTTTTACAGCTTTAACAAAAGAGAAGGTAGCTTCATTATGGAAACTAAAAAGATAACTCCATAATCTCTGTTTCTTTTTTTTTTTTGGAGATTTTTTTCCCTCATTCACAGAAATCAGAGTTGATGAAATAGTAGTAATGAATTACATAAAGCAGAAATAAAAACAAAAAGCTGAGTAAATATGATATTTCTTAGAAAGTAATGAGGGAGATAGTTTTTCAGAACCTTAAGATGTTATACATCATAAGAGACACCTAAAGTGAGTTGAAGTCAAACCAGTCTTTCATCCATAGATAATTAAAATGACCCCATGTTTCAAGACATAAGTCAAGGATTTTCAGGAGTATAGTAATCTTTAATGGCTAACCTTCAGGAAATTTTCTTTGCAACCTGGGAAAGGTACTGAAAAGAAGCTTATGGACCAAGAAGAGAATTTAATGGGCTCTTAACCCCTTTCAATTCAGGTACAAGATGTGGGATTAGGAAACGGAGTAACTATTTAAGTCTCTTCATTCTATTTTTCACTCAGCTCGGAAAGAGTCCAGTTCGCAAAGCACAGTCACTTGAAATTGTATGCGCATCTTCATTCCTTTGAGTACTGAACTTTCACATTTATGAGATTCTCCTATAGATATCTCTAGAAACTAAAATGATTTCTTACCCGTAAATTACTGTATTATAGTGACATGAAAAAGAGAGATTTTTGATGTTCCAACTGTATCACAGAATATTACATTGAAATAAATGAACATTTCTGCTGGGCTGAGAGTACTATAAAATTAAAATGCCAACTGTAAATGGTAAAAGGGTTCATTTCTTGACCTTGGCTATATTTAATTGTTACTAATGGGTATTATATTAATTAAACATGCCTCCTTAATAATTATACGAAGCTGCAAAGCTTTTAAGACTCCTGCTAATCCAGCACCCTCTGGTTACTTGTTTTCAAATTCGTTCATTTTAACTAAGTATGCAAATTAGAGCAAATAAACATGTGAAAAATCTGAGACTCTGACCTCCAAATGTTTTGAATCAGATGAAACAATCCCTGTTCTAGCTCGATTATTCAATTTCTAGAGTAGATTAAAGGATTAAAAAGAATGATTTATTTACTTGTGAATAAGCAGATATATCTTGAGCTTTCATACTTTGCATGGTGACTTCTCAAGCACTAAGGATTGTCATCCTGATCAAGTCCAAAGAGGATTAAAATAAGATAAATGCATAATGAATGACTATACCAATTTTTACCAAAAGCTCCATATAGGATCATATTATGATAATGCCAGAGAAGAAAGAATAAGACAGTTTTGCATGTACTGTTTTTGGCAAACATTAATGACCTCATAAATATGATAGTACACACGAGAGGAACATCCTACATTTTATCTTTTTTAGAGTAATGAACTTAACATATAGGTCTTATATTTTTTGTGGTTTATGTTGTGTACTTCTGTTTAACCCTTTTTTCTTTCTGTTTAACCCTTTTTCAGGGCCATGTTTCCCACTAAGGATATGAGGGCAGATTTCTTTTAATGCTTCCATGGTAGAATATAGACAGAGTTACTGGACACCCACCCTCTCCAGGTCTCCTAGCAGATAATGATCATTATCCCAACTTAGATTTAATGGTGCATTATCCTGCCCAGTGTCCATAAACAAAAAGGCTGGCATGTTTTTTTCTCCTGTGGAGTGATGCACAGTGGGAAAATGAAAGCGTCCCAGGTAGTAAAACTTCCCTTAGCCCAATAACTGAATCAATATTTGTGGGAAGCTGATCCAATGCTTTTTATTGTTTTGCTTTTTTTTCCCATTCGATTATAAAAACATAGTGTGCCCAGTGGCAAATCTGTAAATCTTAAAAAATAAGAGTCACTCATAACTCCATCACTGAAAAGATCTACTATACATATTTTAATATAATTTCTGCTCCTTTTATTTGTTAATGTGTTTGAGATTATAATATATACAATTTGGTACCTAGTTACCTTGCTTCCATTAATATTGCAAAGAGCATTTTCTGATGTAATGAATAGCACCTGAATAACATAATAACATTAATGATTTTAGGGCTATCCAACAGCCCACTATATTTAATGATGTATAAATCTCTGTTAGTTCCTCTAATGTCATACCCTGAGATTGCTTTCGTTTTTTGTGGTTACATCTAACATTGCTGTACATATAAACTTAGCTAGGAAACAGTGTATTTTGATATTGTTGAATAGGAAATGTCTTTATATATTCAGTGCAGCTCCTGGCCATATGATAATTTTCAGTATTTGGCCACCCTGGACAATTTGAGCAATTAAATATATATAGAAACAAATTATAACCATTGAATAAAATAGAAAGTCATGAATACATGCCCATATAAATAAACAGATGAATAAAATAATGTGGACTAGGATACTCTTATAGTTGCAAATTACCTCCTGATATAATACCTATTACAAAAATGGAAAAATAGTAAGTTTAGAATGGTCAGTAGCATTTTAGTCAACGTATTGAAGGTAAACACTACCAGTAATAGAACAAAGGAAAAACATGTGCATCTGATAGAATGGGCATATAATGAGAACACAACACTATTTCTGAAATACTTCAGCCAATGATGCATTAACTTGAAACTAACAGGAACACCCCAAATTAACAGATGTTCCATGAAATAACTGATTTAGAGTTTCCTGTGACTGTCAACGTATGAAATACAAAGAAAAAATGAGGAAGGAAAATGGAAAGACATAACAAATAAATGTTATATGTCAAACTCACTGGAATCCCTTTGCCAACTGAAGAAGCTTAAATGAGGTCAACTATCAGATCTATTAATTTCCAGACTTTGTTTTCAGGAAATATACTAATATAATCGGAAAATAATAATTTAATGTTTTCCTCTTTTCAAATCTTTAACGTCTTATGCACTAGTTGGAACTTTCATTTTTTTTCCTTAAATATTCATGAAAATAGAAGATATTCTTATACCATTTATGACTTTAAAAGACTATCTCTGACGTTTAACTGTGAGAAACATCAGAGTATGTATTCTGTTTGTGGCACACTGAGAATATATTTTACATGTCTAGATTAATATTTTTCTATCATAAAAAGAGACCAACTGTTTTTCTGTATCTATTAAGATTAATGTATGATTTCTCTGCTTTGGGCTATGTGATGTGATTAGGCATATTAGCATATTTACTTATAGTAAATAATTTATACACCCTGCCATAAATTTTCACTTGGTTGCAGGTAATTAATAGTTAAACATACTGCTGAATTAGATTTAATAATATTTACTTCCAATACTTCACTTGCATATGAGAAACGCATCTGTATTTTTTTTCATTATGCTTTTCATCCAGTGTTTTAGTATGAGATGATGCTAACAAAATAGGATAACATTACATGGTTTTCTATGCATGTTACAACATGCTAAAACAACAGACATATCTCAGATTAATTTTCAAATCGCCAGTTTATAATTTTATTTTTCATAATCCTTTTCTTTATATGCCCTAGATTAAGGTTACAGTAAAGGGCTCTATGACTTTGAGGCCTAATAGTCCCTGTCACAATGACTCAACACTACCCTTGTAGCACAAAAGCAGCCATTGAAAATTTAAGTCAAAGAGCATAGCTATGTTTCAATAAAATGTTATTCACCAAAACAGGTGGTGGGCTAAAAGTGACCTATGGACTAGAGTTTGCCAACCTGTGCTTTATTTTAGATATTCTTTTTTTAAATCAATGAAATTTTAAATTTAAAAAAATTCCTTTTTTATTCTTTAGTATTTGAAGCATATAGAGACATTTATTTCCTTCTGAGCACATGAAAATCTCTCATAAATGTTGATATGTAATATTCTTACCACTGACCTTTTTATGTATTATATAACTTACATTCAGATTCCCTTTTGGTCTAAGAATCAGTTAGGAAGATTATCAGTTTAATTTTTACCTGTCAAAAAGTGAAAAGGGCTTTGAAAATAGGGATATGTATAAGAATAAATAAAGGAATAAAATTAAGTGGCATTTTAGTACTGACAACGGCACACTGTATTCAATGCAAGTGTGAAAGGCTCAGATTTTAACCCATTGTCTTGTGTTACCAGAACTAGAGCTATCTGGAAAGAATTACAGTACATAGATTATTAACCACAAGAGAAAAGTGCTAAGTGATGTCACTGTGATGGCCATAGAATGTCTTTAGATTAACAAATTCTCTAAAAACAAAAACAAACAAACAAACAAAAAACTTCTACAGAAAGAGTCGTAACACAGTCCTGAGAAACTTGGGAGATGGTCAAGTTACTGAGTATTATTCATTTTGTTTATTTCCCTCTTGTATTATGGTCAGACAATATTTTCTCTTAAATGGCTGCATTTTGCAGTATATTGATACTTCCATTATGGCTCAAAATGCAACCAAATTTTTCTAGTGTTTTATAAGAGATGAGTGAAAGAATCCGACTCTGAAGGGTATTGGCTTACTTCCTAGTTTATTTGTAGATTACTGATATCCCCAAGCCTGTAAAAATACTCATCTATTAGACTAATAGAGTTTTGCCAAGAAAATGCACTGGTCATAGCAAACACCTGCTTCCAACAACACAAGAGAAGACTCTACATACACATGGACATCACCAGATGGTCAACACCGAAATCAGATTGATTATATTCTTTGCAGCCAAAGATGGAGAAGCTCTATACAGTCAACAAAAACAAGATCAGGAGCTGACTGTGGCTCAGATCATGAACTCCTTATTGCCAAATTCAGACTTAAATTGAAGAAAGTGGGGAAAATCATTAGACCATTCAGGTATGACCTAAATCAAATCCCTTATGATTATACAGTGGAAATGAGAAATAGATTTAAGGGACTAGATCTGATAGATAGAGTGCCTGATGAACTACAGACTGAAGTTCAGGACATTGTCCAGGAGACAGGGATCAAGACCATCCCCATGGAAAAGAAATGCAAAAAAGCAAAATGGCTGTCTGAGGAGGCCTTAGAAATATCTGTGAAAAGAAGAGAAGCGAAAAGCAAAGGACGAAAGGAAAGATATAAGCATCTGAATGCAGAGTCCCAAAGAATAGCAAGAAGAGATAAGAAAGCATTCCTCAGCGATCAATGCAAAGAAATAGAGGCAAACAACAGAATGGGAAAGACTAGAGATCTTTCAAGAAAATTAGAGATACCAAGGGAACATTTCATGCAAAGATGGGCTCTATAAAGGACAGAAATGGTATGGACCTAACAGAAGCAGGAGATATTAAGAAGAGGTGGCAAGAATACACAGAAGAACTATACAAAAAAGATCTTCACGACTAAGATAATCACACTGGTGTGATCACTCACCTAGAGCCAGACAACCTGGAATATGAAGTCAGGCGGGCCTTAGAAAGCATCACTACAAACAAAGCTAGTGGAGGTCATGGAATTCCAGTTGAGCTGTTTCAAATCCTGAAAGATGATGCTGTGGAAGTGCTGTACTCAATATGCCAGCAAATTTGGAAAACTCAGCAGTAGCCACAGGATGGGAAAAAGTCAGTTTTCATTCCAATCCCAAAGAAAGGCAATGCCAAAGAATGCTCAAACTACCGCACAATTGCACTCATCTCACATGCTAGTAAAGTAATGCTCAAAATTCTCCAAGCCAGGCTTCAGTAATATGTCAACCGTGAACTTCCAGATATCCAAGCTGGTTTTACAAGAGGCAGAGGAACCAGAGATCAAATTGCCAACATCCACTGGATCATGGAAAAAGCAAGAGAGTTCCAGAAAAACATCTATTTCTGCTTTATTGACTATGCTAAAGCCTTTGACTGTGTGGATCACAATACACTGTGGAAAATTCTGAGAGATGGGAATATCAGACCACCTGACCTGCCTCTTGAGAAATCTGTATGCAGGTCAGGAAGCAACAGTTAGAACTGGACATGGAACAACAGACTGGTTCCAAATTGGGAAAGGAGTACGTCAAGGCTGTATATTATCACCCTGCTTATTTAACTTCTATGCAGAGTACATCATGAGAAACGCTGGGCTGAAAGAAGCACAGGCTGGAATCAAGATTGCCGGGAGAAATATCAATAACCTCAGATATGCAGATGACACCACTCTTATGGCAGAAAGTGAAGAGGAGCTAAAAAGCCTCTTGATGAAAGTGAAAGTGGAGAGTGAAAAACTTGGCGTAAAGCTCAACATTCAGAAAACGAAGATCATGGCATCTGGTCCCATCACTTCATGGGAAATTGATGGGGAAACAGTGGAAACAGTGTCAGACTTTATTTTTGGGGGGCTCCAAAATCACTGCAGATGGTGATTGCAGCCATGAAATTAAAAGAAGCTTGCTCCTTGAAAGAAACGTTATGGCCAACCTAGATAGCATATTGAAAAGGAGAGACATTACTTTGCCCACTAAGGTCCGTTTAGTCAAGGCTATGGTTTCTCCAGTGGTCATGTATGGATGTGAGAGTTGGACTGTGAAGAAGGCTGAGCGCCAAAGAATTGATGCTTTTGAACTGTGGTGTTGGAGAAGACTCTTGAGAGTCCCTTGGACTGCAAGGAGATCCAACCGGTCCATTCTGAAGGAGATCAGCCCTGGCATTTCTGTGGAAGGAACGATCCTAAAGCTGAAACTCCAGTACTTTGACCACCTCATGCGAAGAGTTGACTCATTGGAAAAGACTCTGATGCTGGGAGGGATTGAGGGCAAGAGGAGAAGGGGACAACAGAGGATGAGCTGGCTGGATGGCATCACTGACTCGATGGATGTGAGTCTGAGTGAACTCCGGGAGTTGGTGATGGACAGGGAGACCTGGCATGCTGCGATTCATGGGGTCTCAAAGAGTCGAACAAGACTGAGGAACTGAACTGAACTGATTAGGACTGTGTTCTTTTCACTTTTCTTGTATGTGTGTGTATGTGTCCTTAGTCACTCAATAGTATCTGACTCTTTACAACCCCATGGACTATAGGCCACTGGGCTTCCCTGTCCATGGGATTCTCCAGGTAAGAATACTGGTATTGGTAGTCATTCCCTTCTCCATGGGATCTTCATGACCCACAGATTGAAACTGGGTCTTCTGCAGATAGATTCTTTACCATCTGAGCCACCAGGGAAGTTCTTTCAACATCTTTTAGATTTACACAGATTGTATATTTTGATTATTTTATGTATTTTTATGTTGGTTATTTTAATGCAAGGAATATTGGTATTTATAGTTTCTTGGAAGGCTGTGTCCTTCATCAATAATGCAGTAGTATTGGTTCATTTAATATGTTGGGCATTTATTTCTACCTGTTTGGCATTAATATTATGACTCCTTTATTTAAATGAGTTTGTATCTCTTTGTTCATTCTTTGCTTTCAACTTCTGTGAATACTTTTTTTGCAACAGTATATACTTTTTCTTCTTTTCTATGGTGTAGTCATATAATCTTTTCTGTTAGTAAGAAGCAGGCATGTGAGTTTTTCCCTATTATTAAATGTATTTGGATACTCTAATCAGGACCTGAGAGACAGACACTAGCATTCATATAACCATGTTACTTTGAAGTTAATTGATAATCTCTTTTATGCCATAAAAGCACACAGGTTTTAGGGACCTAATTTTTTAATGTCTGAATGGAATTTTTAGTCTAAATGGCTAATTTTCGAGTCAAATATTTATTTTGTGTTATTTTTAGCATCTTCTCTGGGTAGATAATCAGTAACAGGGCTGAGGGTGGCCTAAAAGCACTGGGTATTACTAAGCCCAAAAGCTTCAACGTTCTGGACTCCTGTAGACTCCATCAAATGTACATATGCTTCTACTATCAAGAGCATGCCAATGGCTGAGAGAGTTAATCAGATCTGGGACAGAAAGTGAATGCTTTTTTTGATGACATACTTTAAAAACACAAATTGTCAAGACCCCAGGAGACACTAGGATAAACAAACAAACAAAAAATCCTTTTTTTCCCCTCATTCAAATAAAACTCAAAGGAAGCTCCAGGCTTCTTCTCATGATACATACTTTCACTTACTCAATTACTTTCCATAACAATGATCCAGACTCAGCCACTCTTTGGGGACTGTCCTTCTGATTGAAAATTCACAAAGCAGTCCTCAAGAAGGTTAGCTGTTACAAGTTTTATGGATAAGAACTGAGACAGTCTCTGGTTGTAAACTCTACGGCCGTATCATCAATTTAGTAGTTCTGTTCTCAGATTCTGTTGTAGCTGAATTATGGGGACCGAAGTTGTTCTGCCTCTGTCAGACCATATACCTCTAACCTTTCTGAACATGAAGATGTCTAGCTCCCACATTACAATCTCGAGAGACTGTGCTTTTTTCCTAAGTGTGTACCTAATTCTTATAGGAGCTCAAAAGATAAGAAACATATATATGTGCTTCCCTTATGGCTCAGCTGGTACAGAATCCTCCTGCAATGCAGGAGACCTGGGTTTGATCTCTGGATTGGGAAGATCCCCTGGAGAAGGGAAAGGCTACCCACTCCAGTATTCTAGCCTGGAGAATTCCATGGACAGTTCATGGGGTTGCAAAGAGTCAGACAAAATATGAGCAGAAAGATAGTAATTCTTACTTACCGCCACAACTCAAAATAGAGAAAACTGGAAGGTTGTAGATTTACTATATTCTTTCATGACTTTCCACTATCAGGCTATTTCTATCAAAAACAAAAACAAAAACCCAAATGCATAAGCTGAATGTCACTAAGGCGCACTCTCACAAGGTACTGTAGCACTGAAGAGCTATGGAATTTTTGAAGAGAGAGGCTTTCAACAAAGGAATTGCATTGAGGGAGGCAACAAGCTATACAGTCCTGTTTTTCCTTTGGGAAAGGTCATTGCAGTGAACTCTTCCTCCTTCGTGTTAGGAAGAGGAAATCAAAAGGAAGATTCCTGGACACTAACACTACAATCCTACTGCCATCATTAGCTTTCCCAGTCAGTCTGGGGGTGTGGGTGGGGGGTAGGATCCACAAGTCCAAGAGATGTTATATCGAATAAACAGTAATGCAACAGCAGTCTCAAATCTTTCGTCAGGCAATTAAACTTTATGCCAAGCTAATTCAATTTTGTTGCTGTTTTATTAAGTCCTATGGAAAAAAATCTGTTTTCTCTGGTAAATCACAAGTTTCACAACACATTTCTTAATACAAGCTCCTTGTTCTGCTATTTTGATATATTAAATATCCACCAACAAATTTCTAGGGTCATAAATCTACAGTGATAAAATTAATCCTATTGCTGAAGACAAATAAATATTTTATTGCAGTTTTATGAGCTTTTGTTCCCTCTTCACTTGCAAGTAGATGCTGTTTAGTGGTATGAAGATATTTCGCTCCTGTGAAATGCATTGGAAATAATACAGTCGTAGTAGAATTCCAATCTATAAAACTGTTGTGAACCCTAAGACTGAGAACTCAAGCACATCTCAGCTCCTCAAATTATCAAGACGAATCTGTCAACAGAAAATACCCAATCACTATATTCAACACAATTTATATCCCAAGGTCTTCTGCATTTCCAGTTGTAGACACCAATTCTATTTGTGACACTGTGTATGTGTGTGAGCAAAAAATTTGAGTTGCAGGAGGGAAGAAAGAGCAACAAACCAAATTCTTAATGTAGTTCTTTGAATCCTCCACAAACCCTGGAGGTTACCAGGAATTGCAAAAGTTTGGACAGGGGAAAGAAAGCTCAGGTATAAAGAGGCTCTGTGAGGTATATAGAAAGTGTAATTTAGTCCACTTAAAACAGAAACCTGTCATAAAACATAGAAATTTAGTACGTAAAGATCAAGTAACAGGATGGATGTAAGTTTGAGCAAACTCCGGGAGATAGGGAAGGACAGGGAAGCCTGGCATGCTGTAGTCCATGGGGTCACAAAGATTCGGACACAATGCAAGTGGCTGGACAACAACAAAAAAGATCAAGTAGTATATTCCCTTCCCTACCATATGCAAGAAAAGGAAACTGAAGTTTAGAGATGGGAGATTACCTACCCTGAAACATTTTATGCTAGAAAATGAAGTCATTTTCTAAAACCAGACCTGAATTATCTCTCAGTCCCTGAAATTCAGTGTCATTCCTATCATGACACATTAACTGCTAAACATTATACATACACACACACACACACACACACACACACACAAATTGCAAATTTGAATCAGGCTAAAGTTCACAGGAGTGTTATCGAATAAGTATTCCAACTTAATCTGTTCTTCATACACCCTGGCCTTCAGTCATTTCTACAAAGGTCTGTTCAGGGTGTTGCTTACTGCTTTCTGGGTCCACACCATTTCACTCCAAATACATTCTCTTCTTGAACTAATTCCCATCCCCCCCAGACTCAAATTCTATGGGCAGGGAGGCCTAATTAGTAAGTAGAGACAGGACTACTTACAAGCAGTTTTATCTCTGACAGGAAGTAAAGTGCATATGCTAACTTCACTTACACTTTGGCAAATTACAAAGAATACCAAAGTAATTTGCAAAGAACTCACCAAACAGATGAGAGCTATGAGTACAATAATAAATAGGAGGGAAAAGTGAATAGAGTAGGGAGCTTCCACTCACAGCCACTACAAAATAATAGGGACCCCGTTAACCCTTCCTACTTGAAACACACACAAAAGAAACAAAGGTTTTTAAGACACTGGGTATCAGGCAATGAAGGAAAAGTGATCCTTCATGATGGGAAACAAACAAAATGAAACCCATCATAGATCTAACTTATTGACTTGAGAAAAAGTCAAAGTTGTAATTTCAGGCAGGGAGAACCCGAGTGGAGCCCAGGATATTCTGAGTTGAGAAGAGGGAGTTAAGAGCCTAGCGAGAAGATTACTAGAGTTTCTGGGATAAAGTACTGGAGTCCCACAGTTAGAGCACTCCTGAATATAAGCCCTTAATAAGAAGCCTAATTTTAATCAACCAAACACATCATTATCCCACTCAACACTGTGTTTTCTAGCCTATTTTTCAGTTGGTATGGCTATACAGGTGGTAAAGAATCTGTCTGCCAATGGAGGACCAAAGAGACTTGGGTTTGATCCCTGGGTCAGCAAGATACCCTGTAATAGGAAATGGCACCCACTCCAGCATTCTTACCTGGAAAACTCGATGGGCAGAGGAGCCTATTGGGCTACAGACCATGGGGTTGCAAAGAGTCAGAAACGACTGAGCAAATAAGCACACATGGCTATATAGCTATTTGGGGCAATGAGATGTAAGAAAATATTGTATGAGAAACTTGATAGAAAAGAAATACCTTTTACCTTCTAATAGAAAACAAGTGTGACAGCTCAAGTTTAGCAGTCTTATTGGACAATAAAGAAAAGCTATAGGCATCTGGACCTTTGTATCTTTTGTCTACACAGCTAATCCCTAGTCCTGTTTGGGTCTCTGTCATTAGTCCACACAGATTACCAAGGTCATATAATTTAATTTCATATACATGGTTCATTCATGTCTGACAGCTCTCTTCTTTCAACACTGCCTTGATTTGAAGTCTTGGACATAGGGAGATTATTCTGTCACTCATACAACATAATGGTAGGTTATGGGAATTTTGAAGGAGAGGAAGAAGGCGGAGATAAAAACAGAGCTTCTTTATACTTGGAACTTGCTATCTGTTTAGGAGCAACCTGGGCATGGAGCAAAAATCTGGTTGGGATTTTCTGCCTCTCCATTCTACCTCTCCAGGAATCAGTCCATGAAGATAGTACAGGGATTCTCTCTATGGGATCCACCACTGTTGAATTACTCTCTATCTGTCCTTTTTCTTAAGGTGGGGAGCAGAAAAGTTTTGTTCTGACTATCATACTCTCTAAAATAATTTGTGTATGCTTCAAATCCTTCCTATCTCATTTTTGAAAATCAAGTCAGGAAAAGGCAACGTCTCAATCAGTATCTATTGTTAAATCCATTCCTTGACTCACTGACCAGTGACAGGGCTGGATGACTAAATTAAAAGAAAAAAGTTGGACATTTCAGGAAAGACTAGCCAGTAAAAATATTATTCTAACATACCAGATTTAATGATCCTCAAAATTTTCTCCTGGCTTTTGACCTGATGGGTGTTCTGATCTTGGGAAAGAATGATTAACAATTTTGGTAGCTTTCTCATTTTATTACTTTTTACAAAATATTCCCATTTGTTTCCAGGTAAAAATTACTTATAACGAATTATTTGCCTCTTTTAGAGGGAACATTTGCCCTTGTTGCTCCGGTGGTGTTGACTTTCAGACATATTTGAAAAAATGTGGCTGAAAAAATCAAGTAGAATTCACATAAAAAACAGAGAACGACAATGTTCAACTGAAGTCTATGTAAATAGGGCAAACCACAACATTCTATAAATGCAAAAAAGATGGACATGGCATGTCACAGACATTCAGGGCACTCTGGACTCTTCATACGGGAATGGAAACTCTGAAAAGAGCTAAGAGAAAACAGGTTTTAGGAATCATAATTTTAAAAGAAACCATATGAAAGTAAGTAGCTCACTTCTTTATTCTTCTTTCTTTTCTAAATTATATTTGGTTTGTACAGAAGAAAGGAACCAACCAAGCTTTTACTAGCAGCCACACTTACCATTCCACAGTCCCCCTCCTCCAAATAAAAACACCATGTGATTTGCCAAGAAATTCTAAAGCAATAGCAGGATAATATTGTGAAATGTTCATTGACATTTTGGGTCCAAGTTTCCTTGTGTTCACTGCTCTCTCTACTCCTAACAGTTGGACAGAGGTGATAGCTTTCCATTTCCCTTGCCCTTAAGGGTAGGCAGGAATAAACAGCAACATTCTCTGTCTTGGTTATTGAAGACTTATTGAAAAGACAATTTATTGAAAGTAAAAACACTTGTGATTTATAACAGTTGTGACTTTTGAAAGAGAAAGGCATTGTAAAATGATTTAAAATGTAAGATCCAGAGCTTGTAGATTTAAACATAGCTTTTTTTAATATAAGTTTATTTTAATTGGAGGTTAATTACTTTACAATATTGTATTGGTTTTGCCATACATCAACATGAATCCACCACAGGTGTACATGTGTTCCCCATCCTGAACCCCCTTCCCTCCTCCCTCCCCGTACCATCCCTCTGGGTTGTCCCAGTGCACCAGCCCCAAGCATCCAGTATTATGCATCAAACCTGGACTGGTGATTCATATCATATATGATATTATACACATTTCAATGCCATTCTCCCAAATCATCCACCCTCTCCCTCTCCCACAGAGTCCAAAAGACTGTTTAAAACAAAACAAACATAGTGTGGAGGATACAGGCAGATGACATAAGAGCTGACTTCCTATCAAAGAGCCAAAAGACATATAGAAGCATTTCCAATACTCAAGCAATGAGCTAGGAAAGGACTGGAAAATAGGACTAGAAATAAACTCTCTATTGTCTTCCTATGCCCACAGTTACTCCTTGACAATATAGTGGCTGAAACCTCAATTAAGGATGGAAATAAGGAAGCAGAAAAGGCTTTCCTGTCTCAGTTTCCAATTAGAACTCCCAACATGAAGTGACCATAATAGATTATAAAGGATGATGTATGTTCTGTCACAATACAATTTTTTGAGAAGTTATCAGAGATGGGAAAAGTATTTAGATATACAGATGTTATAAACAGTGAAACATCCCAGAAAAGTCAAGTCAGAAGCACTTCTAGAATAATGATGTGAGGAACTCTGTGGATCCTCTTCCCAATAAAAAACAAATGATCAAAGAATAGAAAGCAAGTTAAATATCTCTGGAAGTCATCCTAAGGTCGTATAACAAATGGAGAAACACTCATTCAAGAAAATCGACTAACTTTTGGAAGAACAGAGTCAGTGCCATTTGAACTATGACTTGCCCCCTTCCCTTCCCAGGTAAAGTGACAGGAGGTCTACTCTAGGCATGTGAAGTGAAGAAGACGGAGTAAGTCTTTCACGACAGTCCAAGCCTAGGGTTACGGTATCTACGCAAGAGGAGCCGACCACCTATTTCCCATCTTTTCCTCTCCCAGCTTCATGTGGAAAAAGCTCTATTTCAGGCAAAAATGACAGAGAAGAAGGTAGAGGCCCTCTTCCTCTACCTGGGCCTTGTCATAGGACAAAACTTCTATATCAGGCATGACAGGCTGAGAATACTGGACCTTTAGCATCCTTGTCTTAGTTCACAAGTGTAGCTAAGGTTCCTTGTTAGGAGAAGAAACCCAAGATGACCATAGATTATCTTTGCCTAGAACTCTGCTCGTAGAACATGGGTGTCTCTGCAAGAGAAATAGGGTGCTGTCCTCACCTTAAACTCTGAAGCAGTAGCAATTACATTCTGCCCAAGAAGAAGAGGAAGGCTAAAAGAACAAAGCATTCCATACTTCTCCCTAAGAGGACTCATCTTATATGGAACAGAGTGTGGAGAAGTTCAAGCCTAAGAACACGGGAAACAACAGTCGTGATTTTCGTGATAAGTAAATTAGTTGGGGGCTTATAGCTCTGTCACAGTAATAAGAGAAAAGGCAGAACATCTAGAAGGTTAGTAGAAATAACTGAGGAAAGAAGCAGCAAAGAAGAACCCTCCTGGGGGTGAAAGCGAAAGTGAAGTCGCCCAGTCATGTTCGACTCTTTGCGACCCCATGGACTGTAGCTTACCAGGCTCCTCTGTCCACGGGATTTTCCAGGCAATAGTACTGGAGTGGATTGCCATTTCCTTCTCCAGGGGATCTTCCCAACCCAGGGATCAAACCCGGGTCTCCTGCATTGTAGACAGATGCTTTACCATCTGAGCGCCCAGGAAAGTCCTGGGGGTGGAGGAAGCCTTAACATGTGGCCTCAAAGACAACTTCGACAAACTGGAATCAGATTGTTTCTGTTCAAGCAGAATCAGATCAGACTTCAGAGTAATTTATTTACCAGGGTGCTATCAAAATAATAGAGCAATCAGCTAGAAATTAGCATAGGCTAACTGTGGCATCCAATAGCAATGCAGATGATATTTCATCTGCAACTAAAGCAGTAGCATAAAAGGGAGTTCACAGAAAGAGATAGTCAAAGAGGACGGAGATACAACCATTTTAACCTCGTGGGGTAGGAGGAGTCATACTCAAGCCTGCACTCTCTGAGCACAACATTAAGGGTTGCACATTTGGGAAAAACTAATTTCACTCAACCAAAGCAGCAACTAACTAGAAAATCAATGCAAACAAACAAGTAGACTAGTAAACAATGATAGTCCTAGAAATAGGGTGTTAGTATCAGAACTGCTACAATATATTATCAAATATCCAGTGTGGAACCAAACAAATACCAACTATGAGAAAGGCAAATAAACAAAAAAGCATATTTTCAGGATTTAAAAGAACAGGCAGAAGAAACTGCATTTTAGAGAGTCCAAATGTTGTACTATGAGGACAGAAACTTTAAAGTAGCTATTACAAATACGTTCAAAGAACTAAAGAAAGTCATACTTACAGAATTAAAGGAAGATGTGATGATAATGTCTCACCTATTATAAAAGATCAATGAAAAATAGGAATTATAAATTGAACCAAAAGGAAATTCTGGAGTTCAAAAAGTCCAATAATCAAACAAAAATTTTGCTTCAGGGGTCAACAGGAAATGGGAGTTGGTAGAAGATTAAACCAGTAAACATGAAGACAGATTGATAGAGATCATAGAATCTGAGAGCAGAAAAATATAAGAATGAGAAACAATGAAAAGAGCCTTGGAGAAACGTAGGACACTATTGATCATACTAACGTACAGTTGCTTCTCATTATTCAGGGATTCTGCATCTGTAAATTTGACTACTTGCAAAATGTGTTTGTAACCCCCCAAATGGATACTCAGGGCAAGTTCACAGTCATTTACAAACTTATATAAAGTAATGAATCATCTGAGTCACCCAACACATGTTCTATCTGAGGTCAAATCAGGCAACACATTGCCCTGTCCTGTCAGCTCTCACATATAACAAGTTTCTTTTCTAAAGCACATTTAGTGTCAAGTTTTTCATGTTTTTGTGCTTTCTGTTGGGGATTTTGCTCTATTTTAAATGGCCTCAGTATAGTGAAGTGCTGTCTACAAGCACAAGAAGGCTGTGATGTGCTTTTTAGGAAAAAATGTGTGTCATTCAAGCATGACTTGCAGTGCTGCTCACCATGAGTCCAATGTTAACAAATCAACAATACTTTACATTCAGGAAAAAAAAGAAGGGATTTGTTTTGCATGTGACACTGCTCCATAAAGTGCTAAGGTAATATCCATAGTACACGATAAAGCTACAGAAAGGTAGAGTTTTATGGATAAACTTTTCAGATACGCTTTCAAATTTGTGAGTTGATGAACAATTTTTAAAAAATGTAGTGTACAGATTGCTTTGTGGCTGAATTCCAAAGAGTTTTATGATCAAACAGTTAATGAAAACATGACCAATTCCTTACAAAGTCTTTTCTTTTTAATTTTTATTTTTACTTTATTTTACTTTACAATACTGTATTGGTTTTGCCATACATTGACATGAATCAGCCATGGGAGTCCATGAGTTCCCAATCCTGAACCCCCCTCCCACCTCCCACCCCATATCATCCCTCTGGATCATCCTCGTGCACCAGCCCCAAGCATCCTGTATCCTGTATCGAACACAGACTGGCGATTCATTTCTTACCTGATAGTATACATGTTTCAATGCCATTCTCCCATATCATCCCACCCTCTCCCTCTTCCACAGAGTCTAAAAGGCCGTTCTAAACATCTGTGTCTCTTTTGCTGTCTTGCATACAGGGTCATCATTACCATCTTTCTAAATTCCATATATATGTGTTAGTACACTGTATTGGTGTTTTTCTTTCTGGCTTACTTCACTCTGTATAATCGGCTCCAGTTTCATCCACCTCATTAGAACTGATTCAAATGTATTCTTTTTAATGGCTGAGTAATACTCCATTGTGTATATGTACCACTGCTTTCTTATCCATTCATCTGCTGATGGACATCTAGGTTGTTTCCATGTCCTGGCTATTATAAACAGTGCTGTGATGAACACTGGGGTACACGTGTCTCTTTCAATTCTGGTTTCCTCGGTGTGTATGCCCAGCAGTGGGATTGCTGGGTCATAAGGCAGTTCTATTTGCAATTTTTTAAGGAATCTCCACACTGTTCTCCATAGTGACTGTACTAGTTTCTATTCCCACCAACAGTGTAAGAGGGTTCCCTTTTCTCCATACCCTCTCCAGCATTTATTGCTTGTAGACTTTTGGATCGCTGCCATTTTTAAAAAATAGAAGAGGACAGAATACTTCTCAACTCATTCTATTATTTCAGTTTACCCTGATGCCAAAACTGGACAAATACAAGAAATACCCATATATAATTTGAGATAATGTGGGTGTGGGATTTGATCTATTCTTAAGAATGAGGACTATTTCTGGCTTAGAAGTGAACCATAGTTCTGATGATAATAATTCATATGTGTCTGTGTTGTAGCGCTCAATTGCATAATCTTCAGTTAAATGTTTCATGGCTGCAATTCCATTAAACAACATTTATATAATAAATTATCTTCCCCCATATAGAAGAAAATCTTAAACAGTTGCAGTGATTATTATCAGAAACTTTATATGCAACCACAACATCAAACAGTGTTGCTGTGCTCAGTCGCTAAATCATGTCCGACTCTTTGGGACCTGAAGGACCGCAGTATAGTATGCCAGGCTTCCCTGTTCTTCACTGTCTCCCAGAGTTTGCTCAGACTTATGTCCATTGAATTGGTAATGCCATTCAACTCTCTCATCCTCTGTGGCCTCCTACTTCTCCTGTACTCAGATCTTTCCCAGCATCAGGGTCTTTTCCAATGAGTTGGCTAGCTCAAACAGTGATACATATGTAAATTTATCATGTGATCAGATGATAATAGTCTTCTTCAGCCAAAGCTGATACATCACAAAAACGAAGGACTGAAACCTGATACCAAAATAATTTTCTCTTCCTGTGTTAAACAATACAGAGGCTGAGCATACTTCCTCTGACTATGTTAAACAATACTGAGAATAAGCAAAGTAAAATTAGGTTTTTGCTCCAGGGAATACTTGCTCCTGGAAGATAAGACTGAGCAAATAAGAGCAGCTTACTTATGGAGACTAAGCTTACTTGTCATACCTTACTTCAAAACCCTCACATGCCAATCCAAAGCAGTTATGTCATAAACTCTGCCTGGTCCCAGCTAGTTCCCCTTCTTGCAAGATTCACCTGAAAATTACTCTTTAAAATTCTAAAATCATGCAAATATTTCCCACCTCCCCAGTTTTCCCCTTCAGAGATGTTACCAAGAGTATGACAGTTATAGTGTATTTTCCCTTACTGCAATATGTCACATAAATTTAGCTTTACTGAATTCAGGATTTTCTGTTGTGCTTTTGGGGCAGTAGTCACACCTCTTAAGATTTTTATATCCTATTGGACAGTGAATTTTTCGAGACAGACTCTTATACGCTACTCTCCATGTATGTCAGAAAGTACCCCCCAAAATAATGACTGCATTCACCAGGCAGTTAGACAAACCTATGAAACTGAAACACTGCCTTTTATTTTACCAATAGCTGTAGGGGAAGAACAAATGCATTATAGTCTCATGCTTTAGAAACTAAAAATATTTTGTTTCATTGCTTTCTAATTGATGTGGAAAGTATCTAAAATGGAAAAAATGAAACTCAGAGAATTATATCAGCCTAGAAAAGCAGTAAAATTTGCCATGTTTTATAAAGACCACATTTTAAAGAGAAACACAGAGGAACACGTAGAAGGGCTTTGAACTAAATCATTCATAATATGATAAGTAATCTATTCCTAAGAGAGGTTTAAAGGTATTTGACAGTATGGGAATGTACTTATTTATTCAATAAATATGTTTTTATAAGCACTATAGGCTGAGTCAAGTTTTTGGAATTGGTGCATCATGGTTAATAAAGCAAATGTTCCCTAAATACATGGGACTTGTATTCTAGTTGTAAGGTGGCAAATCTTTCAGAAGTTAATACATACATAAATATAGAATTACCATTTGTGGTAAGTACTATGAAGTGTGGTGAAAGTGACTAAAAACAGACTCGGTGGGTACAAGGAGATTAAGTAGACGTCACAGAAGACCAGGGAATGTACTGATATTTTTCTCTACCTTGACCTCAAGGATTAGGCTAAAGCTCCCAGCAGGTTAGAAATGTACAATTTTCCCAAGATAGAGGAGGAAAAACCAAAGTGAAATTTCAATTATCTTACATAATGGAAATAATAGACGACAGGAATGAGACATGTTTCATCAGTCTTAAATAAAACAACACACTAGATTTGAGGAAGAAGGATTGAGACCATGTATAACACAGCATTCCATGGTTCTGCAAAGAGTTGGACAAAACTTAGCACATGACACACAGGAGATACAACTCAGCACTAGAAAATTTCTATTTCCACACTGCATTTCCAAAAGCTTTAGACAAAGCTCTTCTGAAAGAAGTTGCAATTGGGACTTGTTATGAAACCCTAAAAGAAACCAAAGTTACTGGTAGGATACAGCATTCTAACTTACTGAGTGAACTATGCATTTTCAGTAAATACACATCACATTGCTTACCTAGAATGTACAGGACATAACCTGCTCTGTATTAATGCATTTAGGTATCTAAACTCCAAAAGAACATACAAATAGGATAAAAATCACTTAACCATGAAACATACACATTTACCTAATCATAATTTAGTACTAAATAAAGAGTTTAAATCATTTCTAAATTGTCTTATATGCATACTAAATGGCAGGTACTGCATAAGATTTTCAGTAAATTTCACAATTCAGTAATTTTATTTATGGAAGAGAAAACTAAAGCTCAGAGAAACGAAATAAATTACCAAAGGTCCATCACAAAGTAATTGCGTAAATGGGTTTTTAAAACAGGTTTCCACACTTTCTTTTCTTGTCCACTTGTTCTCCCAAAGTGACCCTAAACTTATTATTTGTCAAGAATTTTTAGGGATGTTCCAATAAACAGTTAGAAGTAGGAGAAACTAAGATCCAACCTATTATACCTTTAGGCAGATATAAAGCCTACGAAAAAACATATGAGTTTTCACTATCACATCAGTGAAAATAAAAAAGTTTATGAACACATTGTTTTGATTTGTAAATCTAGGGCAAAGAGGTTATTTTATACATTGTGGATAGATGTGTGAATACATGAAATATCTAAGGAGGTAAAACTGGAAGAATCTATCAAAATTACAAATACACAAACACTTCATTCCAATAATTTAAATTCATTATTATTAATTTTTTTTTTTTTTTTTGGCTGTGCCACTTAGTATGTAGGATCTTAACTCCCTGACCAGGGATCAAACTTGTACCCCCTGCATTGGAAGCATGGAGTCTTAACCACTGAACTGCCAGGGTATTCCTCCAATAATTCTAAATTTGAATTTGACATGTCTGTCCAATATATAATACCTTTTAAAATTAACTGCATTACACCCCATTGTGCATAGCACTAAGCCACCAAGGACAAGGAAAGGGAATTTTTGAAATACTTACCAGAAACGGTCGTCAGCTAGCAACTTCAACACATTCTACCTGATTCAATCTTCATTGCAGACCTGTAGTGTAGATATTGTTTTCTTCATGTTCTATTGAGTAAACCAAGACCTAGTGAAAGTACCTTTCTTAAGGCCATGTATTTAAGGTTGAGCTGTGATTATAGCCAGCTCTCTTGACTTTCTATCTAGTACCATTTTTAATTAAACTGCATGGCCTTTAAACCACCTCCCTTTTAATCAGAAAGGGATATTCAGAGGTATTTCCATTTCAGCAGCTTCAATGAATATAGAAGAATTAATGTTTTATTTTTCCATATGGCAATTTTTTTTTTATTTCTCAGGTACTGTATAAGTTCATTGTCAAATGGCTTTAACATCCTGTAAATATTCCTTCATATTTTGTTACACTGGCCCTTTTTGTTTGTTTTTGTTATCTACCATATACAATCTAGATCAAAGTCATAACATGATACTTTCTTAATTTATGGAAACTTGTAGATTATTTTTTCTTGTAAATCAGTTATATGCTATGTCTTTTCTAGGTGTGAAACATACACAATCTCTATTTTGGCAGCACATGAGATGCTTACTCCTTGGAAGGAAAGTTATGATCAACCTTGGCTCTAATTATAAATGTGGTATGTACTATATAAAGTTATGTTTAAAATAATGAATTTGGTATTTATCCAAAAAAATAAAAATAAAAAGCAGAGACATTACTTTGTCAACAAAAGTCCATCTAGTCAAGGCTATAGTTTTTCCAGTGGTCATGTATGGATGTGAGAGTTGGACTATAAGGAAAGCTGAGCACAGAAGAATTGATGCTTTTGAACTGTGGTGTTGGAGAAAACTCATGAGAGTCCCTTGGACTGCAAGGAGATCCAACCAGTCCATCCTAAAGGAAATCAGTCCTGGGAGTTCATTGGAAGGACTGATGTTGAAACTGAAACTCTAATACTTTGGCCACCTGATGCGAAGAGATGACTCATTTGAAAGGACCCTGATGCTGGGAAAGATTGAGGGCAGGAGAAGAGGATGACAGAAGATGAGATGGCTGGATGGCATCACCGACTCAATGGACATGGGTTTGGGTAGACTCCAGGAGTTGGAGATGGACAGGGAGGCCTGGCATGCTGCAGTTCATGGGGTCTCAAAGAGTTGGACACGACTGAGCGACTGGACTGAACTGAACTAAACTGGCTCTTAATTCCAATTGGGATGGACTACTTCATCAAGTATATGTACCTGGTTTGAAGCACTTTAAAATGCCCCATTTCTGCTTTAAATTTTCTCATTAGTGCAATAGTTAGCTTTCAAATCCTCAACAGAATTCATGAAGTTTCTTCCTTTGTTTATTTTATCCTTCAGTCTTTCATTCAACAAAAATGCCTTAATACCTACAATGTAGCAGGGACTAGCAGTCATCTGGTTATAACGTTGAACAAAAGAGGCACAGTTCCTGACATGAGAGTAAAGATCACTTGGGAGAAAATTCAAAAACATGAAAGAGTTTAAGCAATGGCCCTAAGGTAGGGAAAAAAGCGGATATTTTTAATGAACAAAATGATCAATAATGAAACTGGACTACAGTAAAATTAGGCAGGTTGCTCAGGGTGAGTGTTTAATGGTCTGCTTGAACTTCACAGAGAATTTGATTTTATACTAACTATTGTGGGAGTGACAGAGTGATTAATTTTATAAGAATATAACTCTCATTACTAAATGGAGAATAGTTTGAGACTCATAGGGTGGATAGCAAGAGATTCAGTTGGGAGATAAGCAGAGTTAGGCAGAAGACAATGACAGCCTAGTCTAAGTAGAAGACAGATTAAAGATGTAACTTGAAAAATAAGATTAGCATACATTGAGGAGGACATGAAATGGAAATTGAGGACAATAGAGATTCAAGGTAGATTCAGATATAATGACCACAGCAGTATCAGATAGGATAAAGTCAGGTGACATTAATAAATAACCTCTGAAACCACATGGCCAGAGCTTCAATATTTATTTTCTGCTCATGCTACATGTCTATTCAGGGGTTGGTGGGGGTACTCTGCTCATTGTAGTCACTCAGAGATTTGGGCTGATGGAACAGCCAACCTCCATGACCTGAACACTGCAGGTCATGGTGCTAAAGGAAAAAGAGCTCTTCACTTTCGCACACACATCAGCTACTATATATCCTAGCCCATAAGTGATCTATATCATACTCAAAGAATTCCATACACAACTATTTGGCCAAAACTAATCACACGTTTCCACCCAAACACAAGAGTGCTCGGGAATACAATCCTACACATGCTTGGAAGGCAGAATGCTGGAAAATAGTTGATGAAAATATTAATGATTCATATCATGTTCCCTCTTTGTAAGATCCTATTTTCATTTTTGAGAAAAACTTGGGGAATTTGTTGAAAATTGTAGTCACACTGTTCAGGTGGTCTGAACACCTTGGACGCTGAATTCCTAGGCTGCAAATAACTGCATGTCCAGAAGGGCACTTCTCTTGTGATGATGTCTCCCAGGCACGCTCGAGTCCTGCTTTAGACATCACTTACATTCAGACTGTCATCTGCGCTATTATCTGTGATATTACAGACACAGTAAAGTACATGGCTAGGTCTTGGCATTCTGGGCAAATGATCTTTTGTAAAAGAAGTATAAAAGTTGACTTGTCCAATGTACATTTGTAAGAGTCAATTTACATTACATTTCAAATCCTTTCATGACTACTCAATATATTGATGTAACAGATACAAAGGTATATTTTCTGTAGCATAATAGACTGCAACTTGGTCAAGACATTCTGTTCACCACTGCATTCACTTAGATATAGAACAGTGCCTGGCACATTGCTGGATGACTAGCAGTGAGTATTTAAATACATATATGACATATAATAAATTCACATGTAGAACATGATGCTCAAATTCCATAACATAAAATATATTTATGTTTCCTGTAAAATAAAATGGTATGTAATATATATAAAATGCATATTATTAATATTTGTCTTATACAAATAATATTGAGTATGTATTATATGCCAGGAACAGTGTTGGTGATTTGGCTTCATTTTATTAATTCTTTGTGACAACAAGTTGGTTTTAGTATTTTTATTCCCATTTTAGATGTGAAACTACTAAAGTTTAACCTATGCCTTGCATTTTTAGAGGATCTATGTTTTAGAGAATTTCCTGGACTTTACTCCAAAATTGCACTTTCTATACTGTATAAAGAGTGATAGGATATGCTATGAGAAGTCAGAGGATGAATGCCCCAACAATAATTGGATCACCAATTTTACTTCAAGAATGTTTATAAAAAATAAAAAAAGATGGCATTTTATATAATAAAATATTTTATATTATAAAATATAAATTTTATCTTTAATGTCTCTCCTAGTGACAGCACTAGGAGTCTGACTCCTTCCATCACTGAGCTCAAACATCCCATTGTATATTGTAAACTTATAGTCACATGATAGTTCTTATTCTGCATCATCATTGAATCTGTATTCAAAAAATAAAGGAGACTGGAAGTCAAAAAGCTAAGGGACATACCAGCCAAGTCTGTCTCATTTTAGGGGATTTCTTAGAAGCACTAACAGAAACTTTCAAATTCATTGGTCAGAACTGTTTCACACAGGAAACTTCAGCTGCAAAATACATTAGAAAAAGATTTTTGGCTGGGCAACTAATACACCCAATAAAATTGGTATTGTGATAGTAAGGGAGTAACTAAGAACTAGATATTGGGCGGGGAGCAGTTAGCCACCCAAACAATCTGAATGTAAGTGATGGCCAGAGTGGGGCTCCATCATGTCTTAGTAACATGTCCACTGGTCATCAGAGGGGCCACCCTAAGAACTGGACCTCTTGGAAATGAAATGAGTTTTAGTTTAAAAGTTTAATAAGTACTGATTTACAATATATGCTATCTGTATGGCCCTTCCCTTGCAGAATCTACTGACAGTTGCTTGACCTTGCAAGCAGCTCACTGATTTAACCCTCCATAATGAGTTGAGGCTGCATATGTCTGAAAATCACTATAGATATCCAAGTTCAAGAGTTCTCCATTATTCTGCTGACCCTATGAGTGTACTGCCTTTTGTTGGAGCATTTACAGTGAAAGTTGTTTCCTTAGTTTCTGAGAATTTGGACTAAAGAATTTAACTGTTGAGTGAATTTACCTGGGCCATGAAAACATCTACTGCCGTTTAGTTAAAAGAACTCTACTGTTGACCAATGGCTCAGAAGAAGGCCAAACTGGCTCGCTTATAGTGCTCTGAGGTAAAAGCAGCACTGCCTTGGGGATGACTATAGTATTTATTCCCCTCAGAAAATTAAAATCTCTGAACCAAGATTGATAGGACTGTTATGTCTTCAGGTGCTTTTTTATACTCTTATGATTTAATCATGCTATGGTGATAACCAGGCCCTACTGATGACAAGGAAAAGAGCATTCATTTTCAGAAATCTTTCAGGCTGAGTTCAAAAACCAAGGAATGCTTCTCAGTATACAAAGCCTAAGATTTGGATGCTCAGCAAAAAACTCAGGGATGTGCTCAGGCCTGGCTAGTTTAGGGGAAACAAAACTCACTTTTCCTAGTGGAGGCTGGATTCAGATCAACACCCCACTATAACCTAGGGTTTCCAGTTCAACGAAATCCCACCAGAAAACAGAATTTGAAGGGTACAGGGAAAGTCGATAAAAACTCTGTAATTAACAATAGAATACTTCAGCTTTCACAGAAACAGGTAACTAAAATGGACAAACCACAAACAACTCAAAGGGACAAGACAAAAACGGCTCTGCAGTGCCCCCTAGCAAACACTGCAAAATTCCTCTCACTAACATGGCTTCCTTGTTACGGCAAACCTCGCGCAAGCTATTTTGAAGCCACAACCCAGACAATTCTTGTTCCTCATCACAAAGGAAACAATTTTCCAAACTATTGAAAAATATGCTGATATCCATTTAATATTAGGCAAGCAAATCAGAACAATATTCTTTGATTGCGATCTGTAACCATACACTCATTGGGCTGACTTCTTTCCTACTTCCATCTTCTTCCGTTTTTAAAACATTGCACTGAGCTTGTGATCTTGAACCTAAAGCACACTAAAAGTAAAACAAAGCTGCTAAGATTTCAAAGCTGTTTTTTTCTCTTCTGGAAATTCACACATGTTAATTTAGCTTATCATTCAATCCTCCTAAGCCGACTTTTTTATATAGGACTAGCTGCATTTTACAGTCAATTTCTCTTATACCTTTTAATTCAATGGCCTCTACCTGGTTTCTAGTCCCTGTTCCATTGTTTTATGGAATGGATCTGTTTACATTTTCCTTCTCATTAAGAATAAGATGCGGCTACAGGGAGTGAAGTGGAAATATGTGAAAAATCACAAGGCACAGCAATTTCACTTTTCAATCTGGATGGGTCCTGGGCTTTTCATTAAGGTCAGCTGAACTTCTAAATACTGTGAGTGATTACTAATCCCACTTGGTTTTTCCAGTGAAGCTAAAGATGATGAAGGAGGGAGACATTTGGGGGATAATTAAAAGATGGATAGAAACATCAAACAATAGTGTTCTATTTCAAGAAAGTCAACAGAAATGTTAAAAAATAGCTAATTCTTCTGGGTGTCATGGAAAATTGTAGAGTGGAAATAACAGGTAGATGACATTTGATTAAATATTTAATTAAGCTAAATACACACAAGCCTCTTAATTCTGAATCTGTTCTGTGCGATGGTATTCCACCAAAGTGAAGTAGGGGAACATTTTTAAACAATTCTTTCTTCTGATTACATTTAACTCTTGACTTGGTCAGCCAAGCATGTCATCCAACATTACTCTCAAACAAAGTCATACTTCATCGCGTTCTTCCACCTATTAGACCCAGTTTTACCAGTGGGATGATTGATGCTCAGGAATCAAATTTCCCCTGCTTATTTACAGTACTGACTTATTAACATTTTGCCTTCTCAATTAATTTAAATGACTTTGGAAAGGTTTACCCTTTGACACTCAGGGATCAATGTAATCGCATGATAGGCAACTCTTACCACTGCTGATATTCAACATGAAAACAAAAAAATTATGATGTTTATCTGGATAATGTTGAACAGGTGATCAGTAAGAACCAGGGAAGTATCCTGGATTAGATACTGAAATCTGTGCTTTTTGGATAAAGGAAGCTCCGAAGTGGAGATCTAGCATCTGGTCCCATCAAATTCTACTCCAGAAAATATATTCACACAAATGAATTAATATTCTCATTTCCCTTTCCTATTCCCATTCCATATGAGATTAAAAAAAGAATCCAAAATCACTAGAAAATGGTGAAAATAGATGCATGAGTACAAGGAATTTTTAAATGTTTCAATGCAAAATTTTAAACTTTTACATATATATTCTCATGTACATTATCCTCAGGTACAAAAATTTGATCCTGTGATCAGTTCAGTTCAGTTGCTCAGTAGTGTCTGACTCTGCAGACTGGGCTTCTCTGTCCATCATCAGCTGCTGGAGCCTACTCAAACTAATGTCGATCACATCGCTGACGACATCCAACCGTCTCATCCTCTGTCGTCCCGTTCTCCTCCCACCCTCAATCATTTGCAGCATCAAAGTCTTTTCCGATGAGTCGGTTCTTCGCATCAGGTGGCCAAATGATTGGAGTTTTAACTTCAGCATCAGTCCCTCCAATGAATATTACGGACTGATTATCTTTAGGATGGACTGGTTGGATCTCCTTGAGTGCAGGGGACTCTCAAATGTCTTCTCCAACACCACAGTTCAAAAGCATCAATTCTTCAGTGCTCAGCTTCCTTTCAAGTCCAACTCTCACATCCATGCATGACTACTGGAAAAACCATAGCTTGAATTGGATGGACCTTTGTTGGTAATGTCTCTGCTTTTTTAATATGCTGTCTAGGTGGATCAAGGAACAACAGACTGCTTCCAAATACAGAAAGGAGTACGGCAAGGCTGTATATTGTCACCCTGATTATTTAACTTATATGCAGAGTACATCGTGAGAAACGCTGGGCCAGAAATGAAGAAATGAAGCACAAGCTGGAATCAAGACTGCCAGGAGAAATATTAATAAGCTCAGATATGCAGATGACACAACACTTATTGCAGAAAACTAAAGAGCTAAACTAAAGAAGAACTAAAGAGCCTCTTGATGAAAGTGAAAGAGGAGAGTGAAAATGCTGGCTTAAAACTCAACATTCAGAAAACTAAAATCATGACATCTGGTCCCATCACGTCATGGCAAATAGATGGAGAAACAATGGAAACAGTGACAAACTTTATTTTGTTGGGCTCCAAAATCACTGCAGATGGTGACTGTAGCCATGAAATTAAAAGATGCTTGCCCCTTGGAAGAAAAGCTATGACCATCCGAGACAGCATATTAAAAAGCAGAGACATTACTTTGTCAACAAAGGTCCATCTGGTTGAAGCTATGGTTTTTCCGGTAGCCATGTATGGATGTGAGAGTTGGACTTGAAAGAAAGCTGAGCACAGAAGAATTGATGCTTTTGAACTGTGGTGTTGTACAAGACACTTGAGAGTCCTCTTGACAGCAAGGAGATCCAACCAGTCCATCCTAAAGATAATCAGTCCTGAATATTCATTGGAAGGATTGTTGCTGAAGCTGAAACTCCAATACTTTGGCCAAATGATGTGAAGAACTGACTCACTGGAAAAGACCCTGATGCTATGAAAGATTGAAGGTTGGAGGAGAAGGGGACAACAGAGGATGGGATGGTTGGAGGGCATCAGCAACTCAATGGACATGAGTCTGAGTAAATTCCGGGAGTTGGTGATGAACAGGGAGGACTAGCAAGCTGCAGTCCATGGGGACGCAATGAGTCGGACACGATTGAGTGACTGAACTGAACTGATGTTGGTCATAGCTTTTCTTTCAAGGAGCAAGTGTCTTTAAATTCCATGGCTGCAGTCACAATCTGCAGTGATTTTGGAGCCCCCCCAAATAAAGTCTTTCATTGTTTTCACTGTTTCCCCACCTATTTGCCATGACGTGATGGGACCAGATGGCATGATCTTCGTTTTCTGAATGTTGAGCATTAAGCCAACTTTTTCACTCTCCTCTTTCACTTTCATCAAGAGGCTCTTCAGTTCTTCTTCGCTTTCTGCCATAAGGGTGGTGTCACCTGAGTATCTGAGGTTTTTGGTATTTCTCCCCTAATTCTTGATTCCAGCTTGTGCTTCATCCAGCCCAGCATTTAGTATGATGTCCTCTGCATTTAAATTAAATAAGTAGGGTGACAATATACACTTTTGATGTACTCCTTTCCCAATTTGGAACCAGTCTGTTGTTCCATGGCTACTTCTAACCGTTGCTTCTTGACCTGCATACTGATTTCTCAGGAGGCAGGTCAGGTGGTCTGGTATTCCCATCTCTTTCAGAATTTTCCACAGTTATGTTGTGATCCACACAGTCAAAGGCTTTGGCATAGTCAATAAAGCAAAAGTAGATGCTTTTCTGGAACTCTCTTGCATTTTCCATGATCCAGTGGATGTTGGCAATTTGATCTCTGGTTCTTCTGCCGTTTCTAAATCTAGCTTGAACATCTGGAAGTTTACGATTCATGTACTGCTGAAGCCTGGCTTGGAGAATCTTGAGCATTACTTTGCTAGCATGTGAAATGAGTGCAATTGTGCAGTAGTTTGACCATTTTTGCCTTTCTTTGGGATTGGAATGAAAACTGACATTTTTCAGTCCTGTAGCCTCTGCTGAGATTTTCAGATGTGCTGGCATATTGAGTGCAGCACTTTCACAGCATCATCTGTCAGGATTTGAAACAGCTCATCAGGAATTCCACCAACCACTAGCTTTGCTCAGAATGATGCTTCCTAAGGCCCACTTGACTTCACATTCCAGGATGTCTGGCTCTAGATGAGTGAGCACACCATCGTGATTATCTGGGTCATGAAGATCTTTTTTTGTATTTTTCTTCTGTGTATTCTTGCCACCTCCTCTGAATATCTTCTGCTCCTGTTAGGTCCATACCATTTCTGTCCTTTATTGTTCCCATCTTTGCATGAAATGTTCTCTTGATATCTCTAGTTTTCTTAAAAATATCTCTAGTCTTTCCCATTCTATTTTTTCCCTCTATTTCTTTGCATTGATCTCTGAGGAAGGCTTTATTATCTTTCCTTGCTATTCTTTGGAATTCTGCATTCAAATGGGTCTATCTTTTCTTTTCTCCTTTGCCTGTTGCTTCTCTTCTTTTCGCAGATATTTGTAAGGTCTCCTCAGACAACCATTTTGCCTTTTTGCATTTCTTTTTCTTGGGATGGTCTTGATCACTGCCTCTTGTACAATGTCATGAACCTCCATCCATAGTTCTTCAGGCACTGTCTATCAGATCTAATCCCTTGAATCTATTTGTAACTTCCACAGTATAATCGTAAGGGATTTGAATTAGGTCATACCTGAATGGTGTAGTGGTTTTCCCTACTTTTTTCAATTTAAGTCTGCTTTTGGCAATAACGAGTTCAAGATCTGAGCCACAGTCAGCTCCCAATCTTATTTTTGGTGACTGTATAGAGTTTCTCCATTTTTGGCTGCAAAGAATATAATCAAAATAATTTCAGGATTAACCATCTGGTGATGTCCTTGTGTAGAGTCGTCTCCTGTGTTGCTAGAAGAGTTTTCTATGATCAGGGCTTTCTCGTCACACAACTCTGTTAGTTCGAGAAAGTCTTGTAGGTCTTCATAGAACTGTTCAACTTTAACTTGTTCAGCATTACTGATTGGGGCATAGTCTTGGATTACTGTGATATTGAATGGTTTGCCTTGGAAATGAACAGAGATCGTTCTGTCATTTTTGAGACTGCATCCAAGTACTGCATTCAGGACTCTTTTGGTTGACTATGAAGGTACTCCATTTCTTCTAAGGGATTCTTGCCCACAGTAGTAGATATAACGGTCATCTGAGTTAAATTCCCTCATTCCAGTCAATTTTAGTTCATTGATTCCCAAAATGTCAGTGTTCACTCTTGCCATCTCCTGTTTGATCACCTCCAATTTGCCTTGATTCATGGATCTAACATTCTAGGTTCCTATGCAATATTGCTCTTTATAGCATCAGACTTTACTTCCATCACTTGTCACATCCACAACTGGGTCTTATTTTTGCTTTGGCTCCATCTCTTCATTCTTTCTAGAGTTATTTCTCCACTGAACTCCAGAAGCATATTGGGCACCTACCGACCTAGGGAATTCATCTTTCAGTGTCCTACCTTTTTAATTGTTCATACTGTTCATGGGGTTCTCACGGCAAAAATACTTAAGTGGTTTGCCATTCCCTTCTCCAGTGGACCACCAATTGTCAGAACTCTCCACCATGACCCATCCATCTTGGGTGGCCCTACATGGCATGGCTCATAGTTTCATACAGCTAGACAAGGCTGTGGTCCATGTGATCAGTTTGGTTAGCCTTCTGTGATTGTGGTTTTCTGTGATTCTCTTGGCCCTATGATGGGTAGGGATAAGAGGCTTATGGAAGCTTCCTGATGGGAGAGACTGACTGAGGGTCAAACAGGGACTTGTGTTGATGGGAGGTCCATCTTCAGTAAATCTTTAATTAAATTTTCTGTTGACGGGTAGGGCTGTGTTCCCTCCCTGTTGCTTGACCTGGGGCCAAACTCGCATGGAGGTAATGAAGATAATGATAACCTAGTGTAAGTAGAAGACAGGTCAAAATGTCCCATGCACACACTGCTAGACTCAGTGCCTCCAGCCCGGAAGCAGGCCACTGCCAACCGTCCCCTCTGCCAGAGACTCCTGGACACTCATGGGCATGTCTGCCCCTGTGACAGTCACAGTGTTTTCTTTCCCATATCAGTCATGACTGATATGCTTAATTAGTTATATGTTTATTCCTACTAGACTATGAGTTCTTCAGGACAGGATCTGAGTTGTAGTCAAATTGTATGGCAAGTTGTGCATACTGCACAATGTCATTGGGACATGGCTATTGATTGAATTAGATTAAACTGAATTAAGTTAATACTGGTAACTGTCACAGCAAGGAGATCCAACCAGTACACCCTACAGGAAATCAGTCCTGAATATTCACTGGAAGGACTGATGCTGAAGCTGAACCTCCAATACTTTGGCCACCTGATGCCAAAAACTGACTCATTTGAAAAGCCCCGGATGCTGGGAAAGACTGAAGGTGGGAGGAGAAGGGGACAGAGCATGAGATGGTTGGAGGGCATCACTGACTCAATGGACATGAGTTTGAGTGAACTCCAGGAATTGCTGATGGACAGGGAGACCTGGCGTGCTGCAGTCCATGGGGTCACAAAGAGTCAGACACAACTAGGAACTGAACCGAACTGAACCAGTCAGCAAGGACTGGAGGCTTGTATAAGGCAAAACATACTGGCTGGTCCTATGTCTAGATATTCTGTTAAAAAAAAAAAAGAGAGAGAAGAAGAAAAAGGTAGGTTATGTAGTTTTGATTTCAAACTGATACTAGATTTTTCTAAGCTTATTAATGAACAGTTAATTGATTCCACAATTCCCTTCAACCTCAGAGGGAACTGGCTATCTATCATGTAGCCATCTTCAACATTCCAGTACTCTTTCCTACAGCATAAAATATCCTAGCCCTAGAGAGACCATTTATGGATGTACTTTATGGGAAAAGCACATCTATCTTGCAAATCAATGTTACAGGTGCTGTAGTTAGAGAGTCATTGACCTCCAAGTATCCCCAGAGTGCTTGACTCTTGGCAACCCTTTTCTTAGTGTCACAGACTGTGGTGCACTAAAAGAAAATAAAAATCACAATTGCAAGGCTAAGGCACCATCAGACAAACAAGAATGCTTTGCTAGTAATCAACATAACTAAATAAAGACTCTTAACAGAAGAATTAAGAAGAAATCTTGTGAGGCACATGAAGTGGTCTGTGTCACGATTAAGAGGTGTTCAACGCTGGATCCCTGTATCAGGAAAGAGGGTTTAAATTAGGCTTTTTGTGTACTGATGTTGGGGGCCTCATCCCTGTGGTTGGTGCTGTGAGTAATGTGCTAGAAATAGTCTGGAGGGACCTGAACACACCAGGTGCAATGTAGGTGAGAATAAAGATAAAGAAACTAGAAATGATGCAGAAATGCTGTCAATGTAATGGCTAAAACCTCAAAAGACAGGAGCCACTAGACCTATCTAAAGACACAAAGAGAGACTTTCCTCTGGCATGCATTGCCCCACAGAAAATAATGCTATGGAGTAGACACAATTCATCCATAATCCCTAGGGATCAGAAGCATCAGTATACTAATCCTTAGGTCATAGGAAAGTTATGCAATTCTTGTCACTCTGCTTTTCCTTATTCCTCCAACACACACACACACAGACACACAGAGTTTGTCTCAGGGTTAGTTTCATGTTACAAGTTAAGATACATCCATATTTGAATTGTAATCCCCTTGGTTAAGATTATTCACCAATTCAACTAATATCTATAGCAAATTCTTAAAAATCTGAACAATCTACCATCCACTGAGTAGATGTCATACATTCAGATCTTGTAAATTCTTTACCCAATTTCTTACGATAGAACAAAGTTCTTCCTTTTGTAAACAAGTCATTTACAAGAAATAAAGGTATGACTCAGGATCATTTTCTTAAGCACATATAGCGCAGTTTGTCTCAAAATCATGGTAGTATTGACAGCATCAAATGATCTACATTTCTATCAGTAAATGAAAACATTATACCTGGGAGTGGCTATGTTTCTTTTCAGAATCATGTTTAAATTTTTAGATTCTAATAATGAATGCACATAATTTTAAATCACCTATTTCCTAAAAGTTCATTACACATATAGTTGCCCCCTTCACTTTTTCTGTACTCAACTTCTTCTCCATAAGGTCTAAATCCTTTGGGCTGTTTCTTACATTTATCACAATAGTATAAAATAATTGATTGGCATTACTACTTTTTGGTTATCAATTTCAGGTATCATCAGTTTAATTTTGTTACAGGAGTTAAGCTCACCCTGTCCCCAGTCAAATATACATATTAGCATGTAGATATATAGACAGACACAGTTATACACACACCTTCTCAGTCTCCCAATGTCATTTAATATTTTTCATGGCAAATCAGGGTTGCATTATTTAATATGCCTTTGTAGTATATATTATGATCAAATTTTTTCTCCTACATTTTGCCATGGAGTTAATAATTGCCTCTTTCTTCCTATTTTCTCAGCTTCATTTAGAGTCATTATTACATTTTGTAAATATTTCAACTGACCTTTCAAATGCCTATTGGTAAATGTTTAGGTTAACTAAACCAGATTTTTGTTTTTAATTGAGCATGATTGTTTTTTAAGAAGACCTCGTCTCTGCAGCAATCCAGCCCACTGCTCCAGTCCGCACCGGCTGCTGACCGGTGCTCCTGCATAACAGTCAGAGTGAAACTCCATAGCACTATTGCTATGGATACACCCTTTGTCAGATTTCAAGTCCTTCCTGTATTTTGTTTACTTCCTTGTTTTGCAGAAACATATCCTATAGTAGCTTCCTAGGAGGAGAATCAAGAATAATTAATTTTAAGAACCTGTATACTTTAACAAGAATTTATTTTCACGTCACAGTCTATGGATAGTTTGCCTGAGTATGAATCCTGGATTGAAAATACTTTCCCTCAGAATTTAAAGACATCATTTCTTTATTTATAACAGCCAACATTGCCATTAAGAAATCTACAGCTGCTGAATTCTATTTTATTTCATTATTTTTTGATAATTATTGTTTCCTCCCATCAGAAGCTTCTAGTATTCTTTTTCTCTGTCCTTAGATTTTCTGATAGATGTAAGTATTTTTCAAACACCTGATGCATTTGTCTGGCAAATGTATTTCTAACACAAATGTTTCCAATATGAAGATGTATGCTCTTAAGCTCTGGAAATACTATTTCTTTGATAAATTTTTTCCCTTTTGTATTTTCTGTCGACCTTTTTCTATCTCCTTGTGGTATAACTCCTGGAATAATCTTTTATTTTCTCATGTATATTATTCTTTTTATCTTTTTATATAATTTTCAAGGTTTTTGTGCTTTATCTTTTAATCCTTCTATTGAAAATTTTACTTATTTTAAAAATTCCCCAATCTCTTCCTGTTTTCTGAATATTCTTTCATTGTAGTTTGGTCTTGTATTATAGCTGTAGCTTGTCTCATGTTTTGGAAGAAACTAAATATACATGTTTTAGAAATTTAGTTCTATTGCCTGCATTGTATCTGCTTATCATAGGTTTTAAAAATTCAGTTTGTTTCTTTTCTCCTTGATATTGCCTTTCCTCTTAGAGGACCTGTACCACAGATCTCTCTTAGATATAAATTTAGTACTTTTCTCACTTTCATGTTTGAATGATATAAATGTCTTAGCTGATGGAAGGAAGGAAAAAATACAGAGCATTAGGAAGGAGCAGTTTAGAGAAAAGTTTGTGTTGTTGACTTGTGTGTTTGCAAGAGTTTTTAAACTTTCCTCTTTTATTTAGCTATTATTTCTTCACATTCATAAACATGAAATTCACTTATGGTTTAAAAGGCAAATATATATTGTTATCGAAATTCAGTTGAAATGAGAAAAAATTTAAAAATCTAAAACTAATTTTAAGACTCAGTTCGGTTCAGTTCCTCAGTCGTGTCCGACTCTTTGCGACCCCATGAATCGCAGCACGCCAGGCCTCCCTGTCCATCACCATCTCCCGGAGTCCACTCAGACTCATGTCCATCGAGTCAGTGATGCCATCCAGCCATCTCATCCTCTGTCGTCCCCTTCTCCTCCTGTCCCCAATCCCTCCCAGCATCAATCTTTTCCAATGAGTCAACTCTTTGCATGAGGTGGCCAAAATACTGGAGTTTCAGCTTTAGCATCATTCCCTCCAAAGAAATCCCAGGGCTGATCGCCTTCAGAATGGACTGGTTGGATCTCCTGGCAGTCCAAGGGACTCTCAAGAGTCTTCTCCAACACCACAGTTCAAAAGCATCAATTCTTCGGCGCTCAGCTTTCTTCAGAGTCCATAGACTAACCAATGCTAAAACAAATCAAAACATAAAGAAATTCACAATAGCTGTGTGATCTTCCACTTCCTTTGGGGGGATTTTAATTTAAAACATTTTATACCCCTGCCATTTTAGTTCAATTCCAAGTCAATATATTTTTCAGTTAAAACACATAATTAGAATGAGAATGAGAAGGTATAACAAAGGAACATCATCAACCTTAAAATGAGAATTGAATTGATGGAGTGTGGTCGTATCTTTCCACATGTGTTGGGCTCAAGGTTAATAGGAAAAAGGCTGCCCAGCGTGCTGACTCCACCTCATATTTGAGAAGCCACCTAGCAATAAATGGGAGGATTCCATCGTACCACAATTTTATTTACTTCAAACTCACGCCCTTGTAGCAAATTCTGTTTTCAAAAGAGACGTTGCCATGACACCAGGCAGTGTAGAGCTGAGAACTCTACCATTTCTGACAGCCTGCCACAGTGATCCTACTCAGAGTAGGGCCTCAGCAATGCTCTTGGTAAAGAGCAGTTAAAGAACTGTGCTCAGTAATTACTTTTCAAAACATAGAGATAGCAATTTAAACTGCTCTAAAGTGCATAAACACACTGAAATTAAGGTGAGGACAGAAAAAAGTCCATTCCTCTAGTAATTCCTCTGTCTCTGATTTTCACTTGTACTCAATCTCTTTCTTCTCTTCTTCTGTTATTTTATACCTCCATCTCTTCTTCCTCTTTTCTGCCTTGTTGTTTAGTGTTTCTTCTTGTTTTCTGTTTATATATCTCCTGTCATCTTTTTCCTTTTTATCTTAATTGATCTCCCTTTCACTTTTACTCTGTAACTGCCGTAACATGAGTACATTGAGTGAAATGTATTTGTGGGTTGCATCTTTGCAAGCATTATACTCACTGAATACAGGCTAATACTTTACTAAAAATTTTGTAATTTAAACTTCTTCCCTCATCTCTTTAAAATAAAGTCTTAACTCATTTAATTATTGATACTTTAAAACATCCACACAATACTTAGTTGATTTAATTTAATATATTAGCAGTTAAACAGAATAACTACTTTTCACTTCTTATTATAGTAACAAAGAACGTTAAGAAATAGAGAGTTCCCAAGATGGCAGAGTAGGAAGACTCTGAGCTCACCTCCTTTTATGGGCACGCCAAAATTAAAACTATTTACAGAAGATTATTTATGAAAAAGACCAGGATCTACCAGAACAGATCTTTACAACTAAAAGTATAAAGGAGGAGCCACAGTGAGGTAGGCAGGAAGAGAGGAGCAGTGGTATGGTCAAGACCAAACCCCCAGGTGGGTGACCCATAAACAGATCACAGTTGCAGAGCTTCTCCCCACAAGGAGCCAGTTGTCTTGAGGCCCTCAGTGCCGAACAAATTCTTAGAAATGTACATACTCCCAAGTCTGAGTCAGGAAGAAATACAAAATATGAACAGGCTAATTGCCAGTAATGAAACTGAATAGATAATTGTAAAACTCCCCCAAAACAAAACTCCCAAACAGAGAAAAGTTGCCATCTATCCTTTTCAAGTAGACTCAAATACTGTTAGCCCACAGGCCATACTTTGAGCAACAAGTGTGTAGGAACTATAGCAATAGGTATGTATAAGCCAGGGTCGGTTCCCAAGGAATTTAGATAGCAATCAGCAGGAAATTATCACGTAGGTCTACAAATCATTTTGGATTTTTCCTACAGAGGTCTTGATCTTCATCTGGAAAATGTAGATACCCAGAGTCTCTGTCCTGATTTAAGTACGATGAACCAGAGAAAACAGGCTTTATGTAGTATATCCTCAACCACCATAAATGTTGTTGATAAGATCAGCAAGAGTCAGAATTGGTTTTTTTGGTTTGTTTTCTTTTTATTCATCTATATATGCACAGTCTCTGAAACAGAACCTTCCTTTCATAAGAGTTCAATAAGTGTTTGTTGAATTAGGTTGAAAGTAAATGAAATCTTTCTGGTCTTATTTTCTAGTTCACCTTAAATTATTAAGAATTCTAGTGACATATGGTCTGATTCTCAAAGAGTGTATTTGCTGGAATCATGCTTTCAGACTCTTGCTGTTCATACAGATAAGAAATGTCTCAATATTTTTACTAACTTGAATTCAGCAGCTTATTCTTACTGGTTTTCTGACTTCAGAAATGCCTAACTTTACTACTTTTCAAAATCATAACATGGATAAATCTAAAGAGCTTTTCTATTTAGTATCTCTTGATCATAAAATTCTTGTTGGAAAGATTATTTATTAACAATCCAACAGCAGTCGGTAAACACATTAAAACTTAATAAAAGGTGTAATTAAACAATATTTTACTGATGCTAGTATCTCCTTAGAATTTTTAATATGATAGAAAACTCAGTGCCCTGAGTTTATCATGGAAGCCTAGATAAAAGCCTGTCTCATTCTTCAGCAGTGTAGACCCTCTGTAAAATAAGAAACAAATATTATATATATGTATATATATTGGTCAGGCCCCCAGTGCCTGACACAGAACTCTTGAACTTGGAGATAGAGACACAAAGCTCTTGAGACTTTTGTTAATTTACTGAGTGATGGGACCATCTGACACAGAGCTCTTAAGTTCTTTGTGATTTCCTAGGTGATAGGAATATCTTTCTGTTCTAATGAGATTGCTCTTGGGTGGAGGATGGTCACCAGAAAGATCAAGCTGTGAGCAGAAGCCTGGGACTTGTGGTCCCATCTCCTATTCTCCAGGAGGGGGAAAAGGTTGAAAGTGCAGTTTGTGATCATGCTAACATGATGAAGCCTCCAGAAAAACCCTGTAAGTACTGGGTTCAGAGTATTTCCCCATTAGTAAACACATCTACGTGCCTGGAGGAGAGTGCATTTTAATTATAAAAGGTAGACTCTTACACTCAAGATCTTTCCAGACCTCATCCTATGTATCTCTTCATCCAGCTTTTCATTTGTATCCTTTATAACATATAAAAGAAGTGAACTGTTTTCCTGAGCTCTATGAGCTGCTCTATCAAATTACTGAAACCAGGGATGGTACTGTGGGAACCTCCAATTTGCAGCCAAGTCGGTGAGAAATTTTAGGTAACCTGAAGACCTACTACTAGTGATTAGTATCTGAAGTTAGGGGTTGAGGGAGGGGCAGTCTTATAGGACTGAACCCTTAACCAGTAGGCTCTATGCTACCTCTGGTTAGTGTCAGAATTGAATAAAGGATATCAAGTTGGGAGAATCAGCGTGGGAAAAATCCCAGACATCTGGTGTCAGAAATGTTATGAACAGTAATTAAGAAAAAACACAGCAAGTTGGCCTCTGTTGCTGTTGATGCTATTTAGTCCCTAAGTCATACTGAATTGTTTTGTGACCCCACCAGCTTCCTCTGTCCATGGGATATTTCCGGCAAGAATTCTGGATTGGGTTGTCATTTGCTTCTCCAGGAGACCTTCCCAACCCAGGGACTGAACCCTCAGCTCCTGCCATGTCTCCTGCATTACAG
Source organism: Capricornis sumatraensis (assembly GCF_032405125.1). Lineage (NCBI taxonomy): Eukaryota > Metazoa > Chordata > Mammalia > Artiodactyla > Bovidae > Capricornis > Capricornis sumatraensis. The sequence continues at coordinate 3,174,571 of NW_027184626.1, forward strand.
ATGGATTCTTCACCACTGAGCCACCAAGGAAGCATTCAGTTCAGTTCAGCCGCTCAGTCGTGTCCTACTCTTTGCGACCCCATGAATCCCAGCATGCCAGGCCTCCCTGTCCATCACCATCTCCCGGAGTTCACTCAGACTCACGTCCATCGAGTCAGTGATGCCATCCAGCCATCTCATCCTCTGTCGTCCCCTTCTCCTCCTGCCCTCAATCCCTCCCAGCATCAGAGTCTTTTCCAATGAGTCAACTCTTCGCATGAGGTGACCAAAGTACTGGACTTTCAGCTTTAGCATCATTCCCTCCAAAGAACACCCAGGGCTGATCTCCCTCAGAATGGACTGGTTGGATCTCCTTGCAGCCCAAGGGACTTTCAAGCAAGCACTAAACACCCACATATCAAGTGGAGATTACAACTCACTTGAGACTTGAGCTGAAATCACAAAAGTCATTCTAAAAGTCAACAGATTCATAAATGTAAAGAGTATACCAAACTCAGGGGTTGGCACAAGAGTCAGAGATTTTATTTTAAGCTTGAAAAGCACTTTAACATTGGTTATCCTGTTTGAATTACCCCGTGCATTGGAGAAGGAAATGGCAACCCACTCCAGTGTTCTTGCCTAGAGAATCCCAGGGACGGGGGAACCTGGTGGGCTGCCGTCTACGCGGTCGCACAGAGGTGGACACGACTGAAGTGACTTAGCAGCGGCAGCAAGAGCATTTTCTAGTGGCAGTGTAAGGGAAGGAACAATATGAACAACCCTCTTTATTTGTGAATATACACATACAAGCACACCTCATTTGATTGTGCTTAGTTTATCAAGCTTCACATACATTGTGGTTTTTACATATTGAAGGTTTGTGGCAACCCTGCGTTGTCAAATGATGGTTAGCATTTTTTAGCAATAAAGTATTTTCTATTGAGGTAGGTACTTTTTTAGACATAATACTATTGCACACTAGACTACAGTATAGTGTAAGCATAACTTTTCTGTGCATTCAAGACACCAAAAGAATTCATGTGACTCACTTTATCATATTTGCTTTACTGCAATGGTCTAAAACTGAACCTCCAGAATCTCTGAGGTGTGCCTACATATAAATACAATGAAGCCCTACGAGCCTAAGTCTAAGGGCAGGGGACTTCTCTTGGAGAATTATGTTATTTTGGTGGTTTTGAAACATGTGAGCAATGTCTTGGAATCATTTTTCCCACCATCATTATTTTATTTTTTAATAGTTTTAATGTGTGCCCAGATTTCTAAAGTCACTAAACAAACAATACATTCTAAAAAGAAATGGCCCTGAGACAAAAATTGCTGGCCAGTTTCTTTCCTATCATTGATATCTATTGACACTTAACATAATATGCCAATGGTTGTGCTATCAATGTCATTTCAAATGTATATCCTTATATTCTCAAACACAGACATGAGTAGACATTTTATTCATACAAACGGAATCTTTTTAACTACTTTTAAACTTGAAATCATAGTACTTATCATAGTGAGAAATCTATAACTTAATTAATTACAACACAATTTGTCAAAAACCTTTTTTGAGAAAACTCAATTTTTGAAATGTGAGTGTGAGAATCATATAAATCAAGCTCCCCTCTCCTGTAGAATTTTGGCCTGGAGTTTTTAATAATTATTTCGGGAACTATGTTAAGTGAAAAATTATAAACACATTTCACAGAACTTCTTATATATATGGCATTATAGTATATCCAACCAAGAAAACAATTCTGCAACAATAAGCAATAGTCTCATGACTTGAGATATGCTTACTGATCATTTCTGATCAAGTATGTAATATTTAGTATTTTGATAACAAGAATGGTATGAGACCATCTCTATTTCTTACAATGGAAAATAAAACAAGTTATTATGCATGCCTCCTTCTTATTTCTGTATAATGCTTCCCCTGCATGCATTGTGGAGCCAAAACCTGACATGAAAGTTTAAGACAGAGTGACACTGGAAAAATGTATTTTTTATTTGAGACAATTTTGCAATAAAAGCACATTTCAGTCCCTTAAAATAACAGTCAACAAGATTTACTGTATCAAATGTAAGTTTCACACCTCAGTCAGTGGTTAAGATTTCAAACAAACCCCAGCCGCTAAGCTGAAATTGGGTTTTAAAATCTTTAAGTTAGTTTGTTCCCAGATGAACATTTTTTTTTTTTAACATGAAAAATTACACTTATCATGCAGCTTGCAAATTCTCTGGTTTCCATTTATCCATTTTATTATCTTTTTATTATTGACAGAGACAGGAGCCAAGTCAGAGCTACATTAATCCAGAAACCAAAAGTAAGTAGACAATATTGTGAATATTAATGCAAGGTGGCAGCTCTTATTTTTCACCATCCCATCCTATTTTTCCTTGGAACCAATTTGTACAAAACGTATTTAAAAATCAGAAAGTTAAAGACAACCAGTTTCCAACTCATTGACCTACAAATTTGTCTTTGATTGCAGTGCACTTCTGTTGTAGCAGGGAGATTAGGAGTGGGTGCTTGAAACTTCAGATCCCTTGGGGAGGGTATAATCACATGCTGACAATGCACCTGAGCTGCTTAATGTCCAGGGTAGGAACTGGAGGACATCTAGCCAGTTTATGAGTCCCCAGAGAGGGGGCAATGGATATCCATAACCGTAACACCTCACTCTGTGGGGAGCCTGTCTAGTTCTTGGCAAGAATTTTAAGCTTAATTTTTCCTGGATAGCTTTCCCCTCTCTCTTTTTCCTTCACTCTCTTGTTGTCTAAGTAAATAAAAGTAGACCTAAAAGTACATTCACACGCACACAGAGAGAGAGAGAAAAGAAAATTAAATGAAGAAAATCTCAACAGATTCGACCCTAGATTTGTTTTAGCTATTATGAACACTCAGACTTAGCACCCACTTGCTTTGCAAGTTTATCCCTAATAATGACCAATATTTGTGTACTGCCCTTAGGGTTACCAAAGTGAAAGTGAAGTCGCTCAGTCGTGTCTGACTGTAGCCTATCAGGCTCCTCCATCCATGGGATTTTCCAGGCAAGAGTGCTGGAGTGGATTGCCATTTCCTTCTCCAAGGGATCTTCCCGACCCAGGAATCGAACCCAGGTCTCCCGCATTGCAGGCAGACGCTTTACGCTTTACCGTCTGAGCCTTCGCAAATGTAACATCTACACAATAAAAAGTTTTTGCAGCAGGAATATAACTCCATCATACATATTGCAAATTTTAGTCTTGAAGATGGTTTTTTGAAATAAAGTCCCTGAGATAGAAATTAAATCTACTTTTCCAGAATTCAAAGTCCAATGATCTTTTCTCTATACTAAGTTGATATTTTCAACTTTGAAATGTTTATTAATTTGTGTGTAATTTATATAAAAAATAAATTAACATTAGACTTCCTACATTTAGCATATTTAAAAAGGTAGACCTATACAGTATCCAAGTAATAAAAATACTAAAACACACAGTGTAATCCAGATAGAAGATGGATGCCAAGTGTCCTCTACTTGTTTCCTTTCCTTTAAGAATAAGTCCAGTGAAATGTGAAGGACTGCAAAATAGGGGAAGACGGCAAGCATGAAACACTGTGCCCTTTGGTTTTGTCATTTGTGTGCTCTTTTGGGAAAATGTGGGACTCACTGAGTATGATTATTTCTAATAAGCCCAAAATGAAAACTACCCAGGAGTATAGAATGGATTAATAGATTGTGATTTACACACACAAGAAAATAACACACAGCAATGAGAAAGAATCATCTTCACTTCACCCAACAGTGAGACTTTCTTAAATACACTAAGTAGCAAAAAAAAAAAAAAAAAAAGAACCAGCCACAAAAGAATACATACTATATTATCAAATTTATATAAGATGCAATGCAGTCAAGCCAGTCTATAGGTTAAAAGAGGCTAGGAACAGTCCACTGTTGAAAGGAATTAGTATAGGGAGTATGGAGGACTCTGTCTTTATCTGCATGATGGGCACATGGTTGCGGTTTATTTGTCACCATCTTTAAAGTGAAACATTTATGATATTTGTACTTTCCTCTACACAGAATATACTTCAATAAAACTTGCAAAGGAAGAACATGGCTGGACCTTAAGACTGCATCTGTACCACCATGGATATCTTGGTGTAACTAACTGTAGGCTTTTTCAGGCAGAAGAACATTGGGAAAGTGTGGGCTTTGGATCCATTTGCCTGAGTTACAAATCTCCACTGCACTGTGACACTCAGCTAGCAATGTGTTCTAAGGGAAGTTTCCTAAACCTTGGTTTCTCCAGTAACTTTTTTATGGATTTGTGCCCCTCAACTACTCAGTAGGGACAAATAGCATAAACAGGAAAAAAACATAAATGCAAACCATATAAACTGAGAGACTGCAAACAAATTGATGGTATCATTTTTCCTTAGCCCTTAAATATCTTTGAGTTAGTGCTATCATTTGCAAAAAAAAAAAAAAAAATCAAATTCTGTATTAGGAAAGTTTGGTAATAATTCAATATGGCCAGCAACTCTCCATAGTTTAGTGGCTTCACACAACAGATATTATTTCTGACACTTGAATGTCCAGTTGGGGTTTTCTCATTTAATGGCCTTCAGGAATCCTGTCCCTGGCTCAGTCTTTGGGATCCACTCTCTTTTTATTTGAATAAAAGACACCTTAGGAAAGGTACATCTATTCTTAACTGCTTTGTCCCTGAAGATGTATGTGTTTTTCTCATTTACATTCATTTTGGAGGGAAGTAGCCACACGGCCCCATCTCTCTGCACACACTCTCAGGAAAGTATGACTTATCATTAGTCCATCAGCCACATCCGCCACATTGTCCTTATATTCTCCTACACAAAGTACAGATAATTTCTGAGGCTCTATCAGCTAGGCATTTCACAACAAAGTCATAGAAACGCCAGGATCATTTGATCTACAAACGCATGTGACTTCCTGAAATATATATTCCAACTTGTTGACTTTAAACTCAAGCTAAATACCAACGGATCTACTCGCACTTCTGAGACACAGCTTACATTCATTCACAAATGTTAGTTAGCCTAAGTCTCAACACCAAGGTGTCAGGTCATACCAATCTGAATTGAACACACTTTACTTTTTTGATTTTTAAGGTGAGCGATATCTTGGTGTTGTAGAAAGTACCCAGCACTGGTAACTGGGGTCATGATCCACCTTCTAAATTTATAATCAAATGTCAATATAATCAAAACTAGAGGGAATTCTTATATAGGACTTTTAAAAAATCTTCATAAACTTAAACCCACTGTTAAATATTGTTCTCTAAAACTTTGGAAATGAAAGTTTTACTTTTACAACAGAAGGCTTATATAAGATACAGGACTTATTCCAAATCACAAACTTGGGACCAGAACTTGAGGCTCTATATTACCAGTCTAATATATACTTTACTCCTTAGCAAAGCAGGAAAATGTCACAAGTAAAAATGTAACAATGTTTGCGCGTAGGATACGCCAATGATCAAGTTTAAGAAAAAATTTGATAAATCTGAAAAGACAGTTTTACTGCTGAAATTCTCCCTGCTCCTTGATAGTTGACCCAAGTAGTACCAGGAACTGCAGTTATATCAATAATACTCATAAATTGTATCTATTTCTCATTCTTCAATTTTTTTTGTACTTGCAGGCTTAGGATTGCAAAACATAAGGCAAAAGGTATCACTTTGAAGAGTTTTCATCATTAGAAACTTTTGGTCCCAGGAAGTGGTTATTTCATTTTAATAGTCCTGTTTCTATACATATATAGGTGCCTCATGCCTGAAATGAATTTTCAAGACTGTCTTTATGCTAAGTATCTGGCAATCCAAAAACTATTGCTTCTGAAAATATGTATAGACCAGGAATGAAGGGTTCCATTTTTACAATGAGATGCAGATTTCCCATTAAAAAGTAAAGCTTTCATTTCCAATGTTATAAAGGACAGTATTTGAGCTTTGGTGAATTAATTTAGGAGGCTATAGAAGTCCTATAAAAGAACTTTTTCTAGTCTATGTATTTACTGTTGATTATAAATTTGAACATTACTATTAGTGTCCAGCTTGTGACTGAATATTTGGGTCAAATAAATATTGCTAACTGGTACTTAATCATTTTCAGTAACACTATTTTCAATTAAACTCAATCTCACAAGTTTATATAATTTTACAACTTAATTATATAATTACCTCATACTATTTGTACAATTTCAGGGATCAATTATCAAAATGTGTTGATACTATTTTTTCACTTGTCTCTGTCTCAGTAATAGTTTACTGGTTTCAGTGACCTTTCTTCCATAAAGCAAAAAAGGAGAAAAAAAATAAAAAAAAAACAGGAAAGACACACGAGAAAGTGTGGAGGTTATTTCAGGGCTGACGTAAGATATGAAGAATTGTTCTAATCTTTCCTCCAGCTTTTAACAGTGTTTCAAACTCTATCAAGTAAGAATAGAAGACTGTTATGCAATGAAGGGCATTGTGGGCCTGGGGTCTTCAATATTTCTCTAAGTTTGTAGATTTCATGGTTACAAGTAAGTACAAGTAGTTAATAAGCTCTATGCACCATCTTCACTAACCCTACATACCTATGAACCAGCAAAATGTCTAGTACATAACACTTGATTAAAAATTAATGAAGTATGGTTAGCAGCAGTTCCTCTGCCTCTTGGCCAATCCTGACTTGTACATTCTTCTCTCAATATTATAGGTAAGCGAAATAGACAATCACCCTGAAACTTATTCAAATGGCTAAGAAAACGCCTATGTCCCAAACTATACTGTCATCTGAAATTCCACTTTTGAGTTTCATTCATTTAGCTCAAAATGTTGGTCTTGTTAAAATGCAAAACAAATGTAGCAACAGAGAGTCAATAACACTTGAATCCCTTTTAAATTATTTAAACTTATGACAAATGAGTATCAGATTTATTTTTCCCTAGTGCAGTCTGGCCAGAGGAGGGAGTCATTCTGTGGTCATAGAAGAAGGATGAGAAAAACCCAAGTCAGTAAGATGAGTTTAGATGAGTCAGAACGAAGAAACTTATCTTACACTGTTGCCTATAGATGAAATAATACTAAAAGCATAGATATTATCTGGTTAATACCAGTACTTGAACATAATGAAAGTGAGATCCACTGATGTGAACTAGTTAAACAGCTAATCATTGTCAGAGTCAAGGTTAGTTTTTAAGAGACTTGACTTTTAGTTTGGTGCTCCTTCTTTCAACTTTGATTACTTATTTATAAATGCTAATCCTACTTCAAAGTAACCTAAACCTTATAAAATATTTTGGAAATTCCAAAGAACCGTAAAAGGAGTATCAACAAATTTCTGCCTCTGTAATTTTGTATAGTATACATAAATAACTACTTAGGCTCCTTAAGAGTGATTTAATTTTCCAAACATGTAAACTATGATTAATTAAGTGTAAAGGTTTATGATTATGTAGTTGGAATATGGTTTAAAAATATTATCCATCATTTTCATCAATACTAAATCAGCTAATTGAAATAATCATTGGGATCTACATCTATTAAAAAAAGGAAATTTTGTATTGCTACAAATATAAAGAAAATATCTTTCTTTCTAATTTAAAAATGTATTCAATAAGGAAATGACTGTTAAATAAAAAATTATTATACCATGTTCCATAGTCGAGTGCTGAGGTCAAGAGTCAAAATTAAGAATATCAGGCAATGTATTACAGTTCTCAAGAGAAATGGGACCAATAAGGCATAAACAAATATGTATATATGTGTTTATAACAATATATGTATACGTTTATATACAAACACATTCATTACAGTGAATTAGCTCCCAGGATTATAGAGATGCAGAAGTCTCAATATTTACAAGGTGGTAAGCAAGCTGAAGACTCAAGTCTAAGTCCACAATCCTGGGAATCAGGAAAGCCAATGATGTTGTTCCATTCTAAAAACTAGCAGGCTTCGAAGGTGGGATGATTTGGGAGAATGGCATTGAAACATGTATATTATCATATGTGGAATGAATTGCCAGTCCAGGTTTGATGCATGATACAGGGTGCTTGGGGCTGGTGCAGTGGGGTAACCCAGAGGGATGGGATGGGGAGGGAGGTGGGAAAAGGGTTCAGGATGGGGAACACGTGTACACTCATGGTGGATTCAAATCAATGTATGGCAAAATCAATACAATATTGTAAAGTAAAATAAACAATTAAAAAATAAATTAAATAAAAATTAAAAAAAAAAAAACTAGCAAGCTTGAGGTCAGGAAGAGCTAATGTTTTAGTTTGAGTCTAAAGGTAGGAGCAAAGTCAGCGTCCCAGTTTAAAGGACACAAGTTGGCAGAATTCCCTCTTCACAGGGGAAGGTCAGCTTTTCTGTTTTATTTAGGCATTCAAATGATTAGATGAGGCCCACCCACACTATGGGTGGGCAATCTGACTCAATATGCAGATTTAAATTTTAATCTCATCCAAAAACACTCGAGGAAATATTTAGTGTCTTAATCCACTTGGGCTGCTATAACAAAATCCTATAAATTGGACAACTTATAAATAACATAACTTTCTCACAGTTCTGAAAATTGTACATCAAAAGATCAGAGTGATAACATGGTTGGCTGCTGACTTTTTCTGGATTATAGACTTCTTACTGTATCCTCACATAGCAGGAAACATAAGGGATCTCTGTGGGGCCTCTTTTATAAGAAAACTCATTCATAACAATTCATTTCATGACTCTTAAGTCACCTCCTTAGACCCCTAACTCTTAATACTATCCTTCTTGGAGCATTAGAATTTCCACATATGAATTTTGGGGAGACAGACATTCAGAATACAGAACCAAGAATAATGTTTAACCAAATACCTGGGCACTCCATGGCCCAGTCAAGTTGACACATAAGATTAAGCATCACAGGAAGGTCACACTTCCAAGTATCTTTCTGCATCACATTTTAAAATAGAAATACAAGAATTTCTTGGGAAAAAGGTTGAAACAGTTCTACAGTTAGGATTAAGACATACATAGGCATATATGGCAACTGAATATTCTGGGATAGATGATAGAACCAGACTTTCAAGATGTTACATAGAGCTGCTAAGAAAGACATGTCCTAAAGGAAGACTAAGTCAAGCAACATCATTATCATCAGAGAGAAGTGGCTTACCGGTACAGATTAGTGACTATTTTACAAAATGGTCTGGATTCAGCCACCCTAGGATCTAGTCTCACAAAACAGAAGGACTAAATGTGAAACCAAAGCAGCTGTCCCGTGAAATCTGCTATTCCAGAGCTAGGCAACTTGGCTCTAGACATCTTTCACCAAGCACAACAGAAAGAAAAGAAGTAACTCTGAAGATGATCTCCAAGCCCGTAGAACTGAAAAGGTACTAGATAACAGCAGAATTGGTGGGTACTAGAGAATGTGCGAGCCAAGACTGCTCTGTCATGAAAAGGGCAGCTGGTAGCTGCATGCATGCTAAGTCGTTTCAGTCATGTATGACTCTTTGCAGCCCCAAGGACAGTAACCTGTCAGGCTCCTCTGTCCATGGAATTCTCTAGGCAAAAATACTGGAGTGGGTTGCCACTTCCTCCTAAGGGGATCTTCCCAACCCAGGGATCAAACCTGTGCCTCTTATGTCTCCTGCTTTGGCAGGCAGGTCCTTTACCACTAGTGCCACCTGGGGAGCCCCCTATGGCACCTGGTGTCTACATTCACCAGGGAGCACTGTAAGTGAGCCCTCTGTGATATCCTAAAACAGTGGGGGCAGCAGGAACATTTCTCAGAGTAGGGTGATTGATTCAAAATTTTATGTAGCCAAATAGTCTACTGATCAATCAGTGCTCCTGTTGTGTTTTACTGCTCTATACTCCGGAGGAGGCAATGGCACCCCGCTCCAATACTCTTGCCTAGAAAATCCCATGGATGGGGGAGCCTGGGAGGCTGCAGTCCATGGGGTCACGAACAGTCGGACACGACTGAGCGACTTCACTTTCACTTTTCACTTTCGTGCACTGGAGAAGGAAATGGCAACCCACTCCAGTGTTCTTGCCCGGAGAATCCCAGGGACTGGGGAGTCTGGTGGGCTGCCATCTCTGGGGCCGCACAGAGTCGGACACGACTGAAGTGACTTAGCAGCAGCAGCTCTATACTCACAAAAACAAAACTGAGCTTCCCTACAATACTCCAACCCTAATTCCCTTCTCTCCAGAGGCACAGTCAGCCCCACAGTTCTAGGTCTCAATCCTCCATATAACAAGGTGAATAGTAAATAGGATTCTCTTCACACTTCTTTCAAAGCAGACATACCCAGGACCACGGACCATGATGCTGACAGTTCTTACAATGGCCCTTTGTGTCTGGAGATTGAGGACACCCAAAGGCTTCCCTGGTAGCTCAGAGGGTAAAGAATCTGCCTGCAATGCAAGAGACCGGGTTCAATCCCTGCGTTCAGAAGATCCCCTGGAGAAGGGAATGGCTACCCACTCCAGTATTACTGCCTGAAGAATTCCCCTCTGAGAATCTGAGAAAGACAAATGATAGTGTACTATAGATAGCTCATATTCTCTTGCCAGAACCACTTATCTTTTTCAGGAATTTTGTGTTGTTAAATACAATCATCATTAAAATTTAAATGATATAAACTTACTGTGAAATTAATTTTATTAAAAACAATACTAATGGATATTCAAAACTCATCACTTCCTAATTACTATACTGCATTTTATTATAATCTATGCTCTTTCTTGAGGTTATTTATATGTCTTAAATTTGTATGGTGGAAATAATTTAAAAAATCTGTGCCTAACTCTGCCTTCACTGACATCATGTTGGTAATGTGAAACTGACCGCAGTGGGAGCAGTCACAGTACGGAAATTGGCAAACACTACAATTGGGGCCTCAGTTTTACAGAGAGTCAGTTATGAAACTGGCATATCAGTGGGTTGACAAAGTGAGTGTCAAGGTCTAACAAGGATGATCTGATCCTAAGTTACTGTGAGGTAAGTGAGGATGAAGAAGAGGAAAGTGGTTAGAAATTGAACATGGCACCCATGTATGACAGGATTTCTAAATGTGCTGTGTCTGTGGAGTGGATTTTAAATCATGATATTCTGAAATCCCCTCGACCTTCAAAGGGATCATTCCTGGTCTGATCAAAAAGTATTGGCAGGCATGACCTTTGCAAATGAGGACCAAGTCTCTCTTCACTTTTTCTGGTATAGAAGAAGCCTCCGATCTCTTCTACAAAATAATGGAAGGGTTTCCCACTATTAGATGATACTGTACATTTGCCCAACTTGGTGGTTTGTGTCTGGATCCAAAATAAATGTTATTTATATGAAAAAATCTGATATTACTTGTACTCCTAGTATTGTGTAATGATTCATATCTGTTATTGCATGGGGAAGGTGCCTTGTTAGTAAAAATTAAATGTGGTAGTAGGCATTTCTCATAGGGACGTTGATCATAAATTGCATTTATTACTAGGTTTCATATAGGCCAAATATTTGAAATATTTATATTGTCATAGAAAAAACAGGTGTGATTGATGTTTTAAATGTTTGCATCTGATTCCAGAAATTATGCTGCATAGTTATAATTCCCCCTCTAGCTCTCAGAGTTTGTGAGACTAAGAAATCATTATACATGTGACACCGGGAGGAGAATTTATGAAGTTGGTATAAAGATCCTACAACCTTTCTCAAGACCCCCCAAATCATGCTACCTTAAAGCTACTCTATGGATGGCACAGATATTCCAGTTAGTCAAATGCAGCTAATGAGTTAGTAAAATTAGGGCTTAATGTTACTGGGAATTTGTTGATCCTCACTGATTAGTGAGTTAGTCATGAGAAAAACTGCCCTATCATTGTATCCCAGGGTCTAACCAAGGAAAGAGAACCATTTTATACCAGTCTGGAAGAGCTGTGAGACCAAACAAGGGATGTGTGACAATCCAGAGATTATTACCAGCAGAAGACTGCTATTTTCTTAGGCTGGAGGTCAAAGGAAGAAGGTGATATCACCAAGAGTCAAGACAGCATCTATGGTCACCTGGCTGACAGGCTTTTTAGGACCAGGGGTCACAGAGCTGAAGACATTCCTGCCAGAGATACCAGCAAGATCAAGATAGAGACAGAAAAAGACTTTGGTTTCTCCCTTCGTCCTGTTCCTCAACTACATATCAAGGATTCTCATTAAATCTAAACATGTTAACAGTGGGTCCTTGTATATGTAACTTCTAGGGGTCAGAAGAGCAAGAAAGGGAGAAGGAACAGATTTGAGGGGAAACACGTACGGGAAGAATATATCTAGCAAATCCAAAATATGTATCTATATCTAGATGGATAGATAGATAAACACAGATTCCCCCTAACATCCATTAATGCTATGACAAGGCAAATAAAAATAAATTTTTTCCTTACCTAGGTATATTATCTAAGCGAGCATTGAATCAGTTACTGAATTAGAAGCTGGCACATTCAATTGCTATTTAGCTTCCTAAACGAGCACAAGATTGACCAAAGATCATGAGAGTCTATTACTGATCCAAGAGACTCTTTTTTCCCATTATTCTAAAGCTCTCTATCTGTTCTCAAACTGTGAGAGGTACTATAAAATAGAAAATCAGATTGATTTGACAGTTAACCCACTCTTTTTCACCTTGCCTTCTTTCAAATATGCTGAGAAAAGTAAAATGGCCTAAAGGAAAGAAGAAGAGAAGCATAAGTATCCTCTACAAACTCGGTGATGGATGATTGAGAGCTGACTCTTTCTCAAGTGATTTTATTGGCCCACGTGTTAGCCCTGCATCCCATGAAACAGCCTGATGTAACATGCCAATATTAGTGTCACTTCTTTGCCATATCCTCTTTTCACCACCACAAAAATAAGAGTCCATCAGAAAATACATACTATGTTTCCTAGAGTTACTTCTGTTTTATGCAGATCCTCTTTATAAAGCTATTCTTAGAGTCCTCTTCAGGATCATAAGCTTAAACTAAGAAAACTACCTTTCCTTCCTTTCTGAACATTACGTCATGAGGAATGAGTCCTGTTACTTACAAAGATAGGCAGAATTCTCTCAAAGCAGAAAAACCATCGATTTTGCTTGCTTTCCACATGCTATCTATGTACCACAGTTAAGAACTTCAAGCACACAAATTTGTTCTAGAGAACTGGCAACTCAAAAATACAAATAATCTTTATAGTATCAAGTAACCCTTAAACTCTTTGAAAAACAACCTTGCTTTAAAAGTTAGAGTGCAAAAATATTCAAAACAATTGGCACACCCCTCCGAAAGATTCTCTAACGTTCAGCAGAACTGAATTCACACTGAATCTGGTTTATGAGTAAAAGACAAGTCAACTTTAAAGACAATCATAGATGACAATGTTTCTTTTCAATGTGCCTGGCTTGGAGCCATAATTCTGCTGCTGCTGCTGCTGCTGCTGCTGCTGCTAAGTTGCTTCAGTCATGTCCGACTCTGTGCGACCCCATAGATGGTCTCCTACCAGGCTCCTCTGTCCCTGGGATTCTCTAGGCAAGAACACTGGAGTGGGTTGCCATTTCCTTCTCCGGTGCATGGAAGTGGAAAGTGAAGTCGCTCAGTTGTGTCCAACTCTTAGCGACCTCATGGACTACAGCCTACAGGCTCCTCCGTCCATGGGATTTTTCCAGGCAAGAGTACTAGAGTGGGGTGCCATTGCCTTCTCCACATAATTCTGCTAAACACTCAAAAATTTCCTCTTGAGTATTTTGTGATATATTAGAACCAGAAATAAGGGATGTTAGTGCTAGAAGGCCAGTCAACGGTCTTTAATTTAATTTAGATATCCTTTCTGCACCAGACTCTTTAAGATCATTGAGTTAGCTTAAGAATTTTGAAGCTGTGGAATTCAGGGCAGGACATCACAGTATGCCAATATTACTATTCTCCTGCTCTGACATTCTCCACTGATTGACAGATGAAGGAGAAGGAAGGGCAGTCACCATTAACTGAGAATAAATGAAAATGGAATATTAAAATTCAGGATTATCTGAGTTGACTGAATTGGCTGGCAGAGTGTTCTCCAGTTAAGAGTGGGGAAAGATTAATTCTGCACATGATGCCACTACTGCATTTATATACAAGTTTACTGGGACAATTGTTTGCCTTGAATTGTTTTCTTCATTTATTTCAGTCAGACAGTTGTGTTGACTGATTTTTCTTTTTGATGTATGAAATGACTCTTTGACTGAATTTACCATTTAATTTCCACTAATGCACTGTAAAAACAATAGTCAAATTAGACTGGCAGGTATGAAAAAGTCTACCACAGAACTAGACAGAAATATTGCGTTCTATAGGTACGTATGTCATATGCCCTGGGTTTTGGAAAATTTTTCCAATTTCAACTATTTTGCCACATGTTTCAGAAGTGTGGGGCCACTGATTTAATAGTAAAAATAACATTTGTAAAGTTCATATAAAAATAATTTTCTGTGAACCTGAGAATCACATAATGGGATCAGAGAAGAACTATTATGAACAATTTTACTGTTTCTTACTTATCAAGAGGTGTTTCTATGTGAAACTTTTGAACCTTCTTCTGGAAGATGGTTAGGAACAAAAGGTTTGAATATATTCATAGCAAATCCTTATTTATAATTTCATTTTCCCAATAATTATAGTTACTAAGATAGGCCATTTTCCATGTCCTATCTCATGATTTTAAGCTCCTATTGAACATCTGGAAATTGGTGACATGAGTAAGAAAGTGAAGCAATTTTTAAATTGTTATTGAGTAATGCTGATTTTATAACGAGAGCTTCCTTACATAGTTGACTAATTTATCGTGGTGCAGATGGCTGGTTACTACTCTTAGAAATGAAAAAGGTCTTAAAAATTTTTCCATATTCCATTCACCAACCTGTGTTCTCCTTCAAAGCAAAATTAATTCCTTGAAAATTAACATATTAGCTTAATTATAATTTTTAATTTTAAAATTAACTGGGGGAATGGGAATTTGGGGTAGGAAAAAGGGATGGAAGATGCGACAAAGTAAAATAAATCAACGAATTCATAGATAAATAAAACAGAAGTTTCCAATAGTAGGTAAGGACTTCTGCTTCCAACTATATCAGTTTACCTGAGGAACACATACTAGGAAGGTCAGGTAAATCATATGCAACATTTGACTGTGAGCATTATAAAGCCAGGATTCCCTGATGGCTCGAGGAGCCTGGCGGGTCGCAAAGAGTTGGACACGACTGAGACTTCACATTCACGTTATAAAGCTAATGAGGCAGCCATGCCATAGAAAAGTGCTAAAGTGAGAATAGCATTCTGCGCATGCTTTTTTAGCCCAGTCATGTAGAAACTATTGATGAAAATCAAAAGTCTGTGAAACCAAATGTGGCTCCTAAGAGGCAGAAAAGCCAGTAGATCTTAGGACAATGTCATAGGACTGAGGAGAGAGCAAAGTGAGAATTTAGAAATAACAAGGCAGCTAGAATTTTAAGGGTCAAAATCCCAGAGACAGGAAAGATTCAGAGACTCGAGCTCAATTCAGCAACAGTGGTCCCTTGACGTATCACATTTTCCATGTAGGGAGACAAGGCAAGATGCTAAGAAGTCAAACAAAAGCTAACTGAAGTCAAAGCAAAGACTCAGAAGTCTTATTATAATGCTGAGGAGATAAAACTGAGGTTCAGAACCCACCAAAGAATAGTGGCCCAGTGGAAAGCTAATGACATGAATTAGGACACTGGAAGTTTCTATATGTATGTGTATGTGTCTCTGTGTCCATATGAACGTGTGTTAGGAAGGTTGATGAAACAGCTACATTAAAGGAAACATCTATAAAGAAGGAAGATGAGTATGATGTTGGTGCAAGGACTGAAGATCAATGAGGTGATCTTTCTTTCTGCTCCTTACTTGGGAGTAGGAAATTCTCTCTTGAAAAAGGTACAGTTGACCATTGAACAATGCAGGAGTTAGAGACACTGACTCCCTATGCAGTCAAAAATTCACACATCACTTTATAGGCAGCCCTTCCCATCTATGGTTCTGCATCTGAGGTTCAACCAACCAGAGATGATGTAGTGCTGCAGTTATTGGGAAAAAATCCATATAGAAGTGGATCTGTGCAATCTAAATCCAGGTTGTTCAAAGCTCAACTGTAATGTCATTCAGATTCTCTACAACTTGTCATATCCCAAGTCTGGTATTCATTGAAGAACCACCAAGACAACCAAGAAAAGGAGAATCAGAATGAAAAACAGAACCAGAATCATGGATGACCTAAATATTAAAGTTCAAATATATTTGGATAAATATTACCAAGTTCAGAAAAATAGATGACAAGGTAGAAAATTTAACTAGACAACTAGAAACGGATTGAAGCGGAATTGACAGAATTCAAAATTATACTAAAATTAAAACTCAGTAGTGGACGTAACATAGGTGAAGAAAGATAAATGAACTGGAAGACAGAGTAACAGTAAAAAAATTAAGGCTAAACATGGAAAACAAAAAGGATAAAAAAGTATAGAAAAGAGCATTTGAAACATATGGGCCACAGTAAACATTTTTATCATATGTTTAAATTGGAGTCCAAAGGGAAAAGAAGAGAGAGACTGGGGTGAAAGCAATATTTAGAAATAATAGTTGAGAGTTCTCAAAACTAAAAAGAATATACCAAGCCATAAATTCAACAAGCACTAAACAATGCAACAAGAGTAAATATAAAGAAACCATATCTAACACCACCACAGTACAACTCACAAATGGCAAAGAAAAACAGAGCATCTTAGAAGGAACCAGAGGAAAGACAACAGCAGCTGACCTTTGAACAATGCAGGAGATTACGATTACAGCTCACTTCTCAACAAAAAAGATTAATACTAGAAAATAATGGAAAGTGCTAAAGAAAATAACTGCCCACTGAGAATTCTAGAGGCAGAGAAAATGTGTTTGGAAGATGAAATAGGGAAATCTTCAAACAAACAAAATTTAGAGAATATGTTCTCATCGGAACCAACTGAATTAAATGATGAAGAGAGACCTGCAGGCAGAAGGAAAATTATCATAGATGAAAATAAGGACTTTACAAAGGAATTAAATAGAACAGAAAGGATAAATAAGTGAATAAATCTAAATAAAATCTAACTGCACATAAGAGTAATAATGAAATATATAAAAAATTAGAATGCATTAAAAACAAAAGGAGGAGGAAAAAGTAATAAAATAAATTTAAGGTCTCAGCATTGCTTGAGAAGCAGTAAAAGAGCTAATAAGTCATGGTGCATGTGTAATTGCTACTTATATAAACATTGTGAGCTAATAAAGGGAAAATGGAGTTTGATGAATTTAAAAGGAAGAGCCAAAGGAACATAAAAACGTAGGACAAGTAGAAAACAAGGAGTAAATGGTCTATAATAAGATATATTAACTGTAAATATTCAAATTAAAGGGCAAAGATTTTTTGAAACAAAAATCTTAATTCCATGCCCCTTACAAGAGACCATAGTCTGACTGCAAGTTAAACGATGCAAAAATTATGTCATAAAAACAATCAGCAAAATTGGAAAAAAAATAATGTGAGATTTGAAAGCAAAAAGTATCACTGGAGATAAGGCAGGATAATAAAACCAACCATTACTTTACAAGGAACATGTCATAAAACTAAACTTCAATGCAATATATGAAGGGAAATTCTAAAAACTAACTAGAAATAAAATCTAAATTACCTAGATCAGTAATTCAGAGCAACAACAAATCAGTAAACTACAGAAGATCTGAATACCATGGGTAAACTCTTTGGCCTATACACCCTGAGGAACCCAGAATTTAAAGAAACATATGTACCCCCAACGATCACTGCAGCACTATTTACAAAGCTACATATGGAAGCAACCTAGATGCCCATCAGTAGATGAATGGATACAGAAGTTGTGTATTAAATTACTCAGCTATAAAAGGAATGCATCTGAGTCAGTTCTAATTCAGTGGATGAACCTGAAGCCTATTATACAGAGTGAAGTAAGCCAGAGAGAGAAATACAAATACTGTATATTAACGCATATATATACAACTTAGAAAGATGATATCAACAATCCTACATGCATGGCAGCAAAGAAGACACAGATGTAAAGAACAGATTTTTGGACTCAGGGGGAAAAGATGAAGGTGGGATTATTTGAGAGAATAGCATTGAAACATGTACATTACTATATGTAAAATAAATGACCCATGCAAATTTGATGCATGAACCAGGGCACCCAAAGTCGGTGCTCTAGGACAACCCAAAGGGATACGGTGGGGTGGGAAGTGGGAGAGGAGGTACAGACTCGGGGGGACACATGTACACCTGTGGCCATTTCATGGTGATGTATGGCAAAAACCATCACAATATTGTGAATGTAATTATCCTCCAATTAAATTAATTGAAAAAATCTTTGGCCTAAATTTGCATAAAACACTGCATCAAGAAAGAAATGCACATTTATACACAAATTTGGAGGTGTACAGGGCACATTTTTAAGTTGACTGTATGCTGGTTATAAAACAAGACTCAGAATAATGAAGAAATTTAAAAATATATAACCAGTATTTCATCAAATATTTGGACATTAAAAACATGCTTCTGGACTTCCACGGTGATCCAGTGACTAAGACTCCACACTCCAAATTCAGGGAGCCTGATTCTATCCCTAGTCAGGGAACTGGATCCCACAAAGAGTTTACATGCCACACCTAAATTGCATGCTACAATGAAGATTGAAGATCCTGAAAGTCACAACTAAAACCTGGAGCAGCTGAATATACAAATTTAAAAATATATACTTCTGATCAATATGTAGGTCAAAGATAAAGTCATAATAGGAATTAGAATTTTATTAATTGAATGATAATGAAACACGCACCTAGAGCGGGACATCCTGGAATGTGAAGTCAAGTGGCCTTAGGAAGCATCACTATGAACAAAGCTAGTGGAGGTGATGGAATTCCAGTTGAGCTCTTCAAATCCTGAAAGATGATGCTGAAAGTGCTGCACTCAACATGTCAGCAAATTTGGAAAACTCAGCAGTGGCCACAGGACTGGAAAAGGTCAGTTTTCATTCCAATCCCAAAGAAAGGCAATGCCAAAGAATGCTCAAACTACCACACAACTGCACTCATCTCACATGCTAGTAAAGTAATGCTCAAAATTCTCCAAGCCAGTCTTCAGCAATACGTGAACTGTGAACTTCCTGATGTTCAAGCTGGTTTTAGAAAAGGCAGAGGAACCAGAGATCAAATTGCCAACATCTGCTGGATCATTGAAAAACCAAGAGAGTTCCAGAAAAACATCTATTTCTGCTTTATTGACTATGTCAAAGTTTTTGATTGTGTGGATCACAACAAACTGGAAAATTCTTCAAGAGATTTGAATACCAGACCACCTGACCTGCCTCTTGAGAAATCTGTATGCAGGTCAGGAAGCAACAGTTAGAACTGGACATGGAACAACAGACTGGTTCCAAATAGGAAAAGGAGTACGTCAAGGCTGTATATTGTCACCCTGCTTATTTAACTTCTATGCAGAGTACATCATGAGAAACGCTGGGCTGGAAGAAGCACAAGCTGGACTCAAGATTGCCAGAAGAAATATCAATAAGCTCAGATATGCAGATGACATCACCCTTATGGCAGAAAGTGAAGAGGAACTAAAAAGCCTCTTGATGAAAGTGAAAGAGGAGAGTGAAAAAGCTGGCTTAAAGCTCAACATTCCGAAAACGAAGATCATGGCATTTGGTCCCATCACTTAATAGCAAATAGATGGGGAAACTGGAAACAGCGGCTGACTTTATTTTTCTGGGCTCCAAAATCACTGCAGATGGTGACTGCAGCCATGAAATTAAAAGACGTTTACTCCTTGGAAGGAAAGTTATGACCAACCTAGATAGCATATTAAAAAGCAGAGACATTACTTTCTCAACAATGGTCCATCTAGCAAGGCTATGGTTTTCCCAGTAGTCATGTATGGATGTGAGAGTTCTTTATAGTCATAAAGAAAGCTGAGCACAGAAGAATTGATGCTTTTGAACTGTGGTGTTGGAGAAGACTCTTGAGAGTCCCTTGGACTGCAAGGAGATCCAACCAGTCCATCGTAAAGGAGATCAGTCCTGGGTGTTCATTGGTAGGACTGATGGTGAAGCTGAAACTCCAATACTTTGGCCACCTAATGTGAAGACCTGACTCATTTGAAAAGACCCTGAAGCTGGGAATGATTGAGGGCAGGAGGACAAGGGGATGGTGAAGGATGAGATGGTTGGATGGCATCACTGACTCAATGGACACGGGTTTGGGTAGACTCTAGGAGTTGGTGATAGGCAGGGAAGTGTGCTGCAGTTCATAGGGTCACAAAAAGTCAGACACGACTCAGTGACTGAACCAGGCTCAATGAAAATATACTGTAGCAAAAGCTGTGGGCTGCACATAAAGCTGTGGTCACATAGATGCTTCAGCATTAGAATTATATATGTAATCATATATATATATATGTGTGTATATATATATATGTATGTGTGTATGTGTGTGTAAATGATAAAAGAATAAAGCTTCCAAAAGATACCCTATTACCTTGAGGTAGACAACTACTGAACGATACCTAATGGTGGAGGCAGGGCATACTTAAGAACTTCAGGAGACCAGCAGAAGGCATCATTTGGAAACATGAGTAGCTTCCAAATGAGGCTGTTTGAGAGCACAGTGAAGGCCAATGTCAGAAGCAGTCTTCGGGAAAGAGCATTTAATATATAAAGCGGTGGAGAAACTAAAATATATTTAAGATTTGACACTCTAATTCCTTTTAAGAATGATTTATGTTGCTAGGGAAAAAATAAGAAGTACTTGATGTAGAAGGCGAATAAGTTTATAATTTCCAGGAGAATCTTGGTACCAGGACTACAGAATGAAGAACTTGGGAGTCCCCTGGCTAATCTAGCAGAGAGAAAATGGAAACAGAGATGAGAGAGAGAAACAGAAGGAAATCTTTGTGCAATTTGGTGCTGCGTCACACCAACGCCTAGGTATGCCCTCCAAATCGTAAATAAATGCCACTATGTTCAGAGCTAACTCTGAGACAGTGATTAATATCCAAGAGATTAACTAGGGACAACTCTTGGAATCAACAATGGATGGAAGAAAAAGGACATCAGATTGGGCAAAGGTAGAAGTAAAGCTGTGTTGCAGCCTCAAGAAACCTCAGGTGACCCTTTGGGGGAGAGTTCTTAAAATGAGATGACCCCTTCAGGAGGATGTCCCCCTTCAGGAGGATGTCTTAACCTTTATATTCTTACATCTGTCATTGGATGCAGGGCGTTGTAGGAAAGGGTGATGCGACCCTGGGCTAAGTGGCTCCCTCTAGCTGAGACTGGCTGCCTGCAGCATTTCCAGGGCTGGGGTAAAAGCGTCAGAATTTGAAAATAGATCAAGTTTCCCTGTCTGGGGTGCCAAAGTACCAAATACAGGCAGGGTATATTACAAATATTTCTTTAGCCTAGAGAAGAGGTCTTGAAGCGGTGAGCCACTCACTGGGAACCAGCAGGACATGAAGGAGTCTTGAACAGGTCTGAAGCTACTGGAAGGCCTTTCAGGAGCTCAATCCCATAATAAACATTGTACCTTCAGTGTAACTTTGCCCTCTCTGCCAGTCTTCCTCAGTTCCCATGCGGGCCCTTTTGGACTTGGAGTTCCCAGAGATTGAGTTGGAGACTTCCATGAAGTTTGCTTTCCATCTACTGGCTTTGGTTTCTTGCTCTCTCTGCTCCAAGCTGGTCTCTTCAAACTGCCTTTTCCATTTCTGCCAATAATAGCCCTCTCAAGACCTAACTAACACTCTTCTGGGGCAAAAGGAAGAGAATTAGTAAGGATAACTTTTATTTCTAGGAGGGAAGTTACCATATTCCTTCATAGTGTTCATCTCTTTGATTATTTAACTTTTATTCTAGATTACTCATGGGTATTTCTGCTCCCCTACCTTCAACCCAAGGAGGTTTTAGAACATTGTCCTATCTCAGCATCAAGTCTCTCTCCAACCTCCCTGTCTCTCTTTCCTTACCCACCTTTATCCACAGACTCGCAGGCTTTCTGGACCTCTGAGGAGGATAAGCACTTCACAGAATCTCTGCTACACAACCAAACATATTGAAATAACTTTTGATGAAGATATTGAAGCAACAGAAAGGAATACATGAGGATTGTTTCTCCTGAGGGTTCAATTATTTAGAGGGCCTTTATCAAACTTTGATTGATAAATCTAACCTTTCCTTTCTTGACAACAGTTGATCACACTGTCATGAAAACAAGTTAGAAAATGGAAAAATAATATTTGGATTTCAATGAAATAATAAAAATGCAGGGACTATCTTTGACTTTTGCAAAGTGAGAAAAGAGTTCACATTTCGACTATGTGGTGGCAGGAGTCCCTTTTAAAACAGGACCAGTCTGCACGATGCATCTAAAAATCAACCTTTTCAAATATAGCCGTAACACCCACAAGATTTTTCATTTCTTGGGGTCAGATAAACCATACTTCAGAGTGGTGCCTTGTATATTAAACTGCTAAACATAATCTGGAAGCACAGCAATGGCTAAAAATATGGAGCTGGCAGCTTTTCATTAAAATTGAAATATTTTTCTGTTTTTAATTCACTGTATAAAATTTTAAATGTCCAAATTCAGTCAGGTAGGTCTTCCTAATGATCATGAGCTTCAATCCTGCTAACAACTAAGCCTGCACTATTAAACTCTACTTTATCTGTTCCAGAAACTTGCTGGGTTTCTTTAATGCCTCTGTTACTACTTCCTTTGTGTCATTCATTCTGTGTGTTTCTTTAAAAACATAGCTGTGTGACCTCTGGAAGTTTTATTACTTCCTTGAGACTTGGTTGCCTCCTCTGTGAATATCTGGGTATGTATTTAGTATTGCTCAACAGAATTTTCTATGATAATGAAAATGTTTTCTATCTGTATTATCCAATGTAGTATTCACTAGCCACATGTAGCTAAAAGACATCTTTGAAATATGGCAAATCCAACGGAGAAACTGCATTTTTAATTTTAAAATTTGTTTAAATATAAATAATCTCATGTGTTAGCCTCTACTGACAGTATAAATCGATGTAATATTTTAAGGATATTCTCCACTCTAAAACTCTACCACTCATTAGCTCAACCTAAATATTTTTGCCCTTTGACAAGCAGAAAATAATTTATGCTTCCCTTGAAATTATTTTTCAAGACCTTTGTCAGTTTGGGGACATTATATTCTTAAAATTGACTTTGCTTTATGAAACTTTAATAATGTTGAAGTTTCCTGCCCTTGGAAGCACCTTTGTTATTATGGGAAATACTGAGGATGAACAAGGACCATTTCAAGAGATCATGGAGAAAAAACTCCTTCTGGACTTAATTTCATTATGAGGATGCTCAAAATGTCAAAATGCTAAATTGCTTATAGTAAGAACCATGCCTTTTTTACACTATTTTCTGCATGGAGCTGGAAAATATATAAAATATTTTAAAATAACTGCATATCTATTTTTGAAGCTGATTTAGCTGTTCATAGCTTGCTAGCACTTTATCCATCTCACTATTTCACTCAGTAAACCAATGCAGTTGTTACATATGTGTCTGTGTTCCCTTCTAGATTATGTGTTTATGAAGTCAGAAACTGTATTTATGTCACAGCCCCTATGTATAGCACAATATTCATTGCTAATTCAGATCATGTTTTAAGATGAGACAAAATTTAACATTTTTATTGTAGTCATAAACATCTAGCAAACCAACCAGAAAATGAAAAGAATTTTGGTAATTGGCCAAGAACAACAAAAAAAGAAATACTTACTGCAAAACCATATCTCTAATAACTACCACTGGAATTAGAACACACACAGCCTAAAATTATTTTAAAGTATCTCATCAAACACTTTGAGGTGGTACCTAAAAAGATTACATCAGAAGTGAACATAATCATGTTGTCTGACCAGCATGGATCACGCATTCAAAGTAAGTGTATATTATATATAAAATAAGCAATCAGAACCCACTGTATAGCACAAGAGAACTTACTCAATACCTTGTAATAAACTGTAATGGAAAAGAATACATACACACACACATAACTGACACACACATTACTTACCTGTACACCTGACACCCAACATTGTAAATCGACTACACTTCAATTTTTTTTTAAGTGTAAAAGGTAGTATAGCTTCATAAATTTACCTCTGATATCCAATGAACTAACTGAAACAACAGAAGCTACAACTTTCTTGAGACAGGAAATGGACAGCAAACTGGGCTGTCACATTCAGTAATAGTCATACCTGTCCAAAAATATACAGACTCACTAATACATAGGAATTTTTCATTTTTCTGGCATTATTAGGCAATGAGGTATGCATATTAGAATTTTTTTAAGTGACAAATTTAAGAAGAGTATTTTAACCTTTACTCATTATTTTTTTCTAAAATTAACAAATGTATTCATCAGTGTATTTAATGTTTTCTTGATAACTTGGGGTCATCAGTTTAATCAACGTTTGCATGAATAATACAAATGGAAGCAAGACAAGCACTCATACTGAAATTGAAGATGACATAATATTATATCAACTGGAATAACTGATGAAGGAGTAAGGAAAAAAAAAACAAAAACGAAAACAAACCGTGATCAAGAAACAGTCAAGTTCTGACTTCTATTTAGTTTCCAAAAGTGAATTGAAAGTGTTCAGTTGTGTCCAACTCTTTATGACACCATGGACTGTAGCCCACCAGGCTCCTCTGTTCATGGAATTCTCCAGGCCAGAATACTGGAGTGGGTACCTGTTCCCTTCTCCAGGGGATCTTTCCAACCCAGGGATAGAACCCAGGTCTTCCGCATTGCAGGTGGATTCTTTACTGCCTGAACCACCAGAGAAGCCATTTCAAAAAGAGAAATCACAAATCCCAGTGGTATCTCCAACATTATTAGCTGTCTTTATCCCGTGTTTCCATTTTCCTTTCCTTTTTCTTCTACCCTAGAGGGGTTCCAGGAAATGTTTACAGCTGCTCTCAAGACAAATTCTAATTCTCAAAACTTCACAATATGTCCAGGAGATTAACAGTGTGGAGGTCAAATACAATTCATCACAGGGAGATGTGTTGTGAAAATAAAATCAGAAACTAGCTTCTAAACATGCAGAGAGAAGAGTATGGTGTCAGGCACTAATTTCCTTCCAAATTCCTCTCCATTTCTAAAAGATGTTTTTATTTACCATGATCCCTTTTTATTGGTTCCCTCTTCCAGACTGCTCCATTTCACCCATCCTCACACTAAAAAGACATTCACACTCTTTTTGATTCCAGTTATTTGCTCATTAAGTAATCATAGGACTGTCAGAATTAAATACAGAGTAAAATTAAAATACTGGAATCATTTGGAGGGTTTAAGCACCTCCACCAATAAATACTGGGTGTGGAATTCAAGAGGCTGCATTTGACTTGGCCTTGTCCAGTTCTTTCTCAAGAAGTATGAAAGATAAACCTAAACTCAGAGTTAATCAGATTGGCCTGCTTTCTCAGGTGGACTAGAATTCACTGCTTATTCCACCCACTCTGAGGTCAGTGGCTCTTTTCGGAGATGAGATGGACTCCTCTGCCCACTGCAGAGGCTCACTTCCCCCGGGCCCACTCTCTGTCTGAAATCCCACACTGAGGCCAGATGCCAGCCTTCCCAGGACATTAGTGGTCTTCTTTCAGTGTTTGAATTGCTCAGACTGAGTCCCCATAGACTCTTTCTCAGCTTGAAACCTGATCGTCAACCTCTTTACCTGACCTGGATGGTCACCTTCCTACTCTAGGCTTCAGCTGCTTTAGCTGGAAAATGATATATCTGTTCTTCATTTTAAAGTCTTCTTTCTAAAGCTCTAGAATGTGGTGACTCCATGAAAATGTTGCTCTCTGCTGGTTTCAACTTTGTAGAGAATTAAAACCACAATTACTCTAAGAGACAGTGAGTTACACTTGATAAGGAAAGTGTGATTTTATAGTTAGATTTACAGGGATGAAAGATGATTTACTATGTTTTAAGATACTCATGATCCATTCTCATGAGACTCAGGAAAGGAGAAGGGAGGGAGTAAAATAGTAAATGATTCTGACAAATTAAGTTAGCCAGGGTGTATCTAATTAGTTACAACTTGAATAAGTCACACATATCCAATTCAAGTTTTCTTTTAGTTTTCTAAGAAGGGATCCCAGTGAACAGAGTTCCATGTTCAGTAAACCCACATTCAGTGGTTTAGTCTTAAAAAATAGTTATGTTGCTGGAAGAAGAAATACTGCCCATCAGTCCTAATTGATGTTTAGCTATCAAATGCATTTGAAATAAATTTATTACTTTGGCTGATCTCTGTTTAACGCATTCCAAAAGGGGAACAAAGCATACAGAAATTTATGGACTCTCTATCTTCTACACTAAAGTGTGTGATAAATTACATATTATTTGGCCATGAAATTAACAAGCCAGAGGAACCACACCATTAGCAAGGTATATAGTGGTGAGCAGCAGGCAATGATAATGATGTAAAACAAAATAGAGTGTGTATGTTAGCATAGCTGCCAATAAAGTAATCATTACATGCATGCATATGTATCTAAGACAGGTAAGCTCTTTGAGGGCATTTCCTATGAATTCTATATACCTATCAGGATATAGCCCAGTTTCTAGGGCTGAGAAAGCATTATTGTAATAAACTCAGACCTTTCCTCAATAGAGAATTTGGCCTACATGTATTCTGAACATCAACATTTCACACTGCTTTCAATATTCCTACACTAGCTGCCACCTCAACAAATGCAAGATAAAGTATAATGGATTATAAGAAGCTAGAAACAAAAAATGAAAGCAAGAGAGGTATAAAAAAAACATGGGTATAGAGTACTTCAACATTTATGTAGAGAGGACCCCAAACTAACCAGAGGTTACCTTAAACTCTTAGCATACACTCTAGAAACTTGAGTAAACTCTGGGAGTTGGTGATGGGCAGGGAGGCCAGGCACGCTGCTATCCATGGGGTCGCAAAGAGTCGGACACGACTGCGCAGCTGAACTGAACTGAATAGAAACTTGAATGAAAAACAATACAAGGGAAACTCAGAAAGACTGTTTTTTCACTTTACTGCATATGCCTGCCCATCTTAAATAATCTATATGTTTATATTCAACGAGAAAGCACTGTTTTGCAAAAAATATTTGGGTTCTATCAGAAAGCATGTAAAGGTTAGGCAACTCATAGCCTTCAGGTGAATAACTGTTTCTTTCAGGTTGTGAGCATTTGAATTTTCCAGAAATATTTCCCCAAAGTTGAAAACTAAGAGAGTAGAAGGACAGTATACTTTAGAAGTTTTACACTGTCAAGATTTTTCTAGGAAGAATATCCTTATGGATTATCAACACAGTGATTCCAAGGAGATCAATTTATGCTGAGAAAATTACATAACAACATTCACTTCACCTCCATTCTATTGACAATAAGTTTCATTACTTCAACCTTGTGCTTCTTAGTAAAGTTTAAAAGATTGAGCCAAGAACAGACAGTGACAATGTCAGAGACTCAGGTGTACCTATAGGTGTCTTCACACAAAATCAGCCACCTAGGCTAAAGTCCTGATTTAAAACATTCCAGTATGAATGAATCTCCAAAACCATATGCTGAGCAAGTGAAGGTAGATCAAAAAGGTACCTTCTGTATTATTCAACTTACACAAATTTCTAAACTCAGCAAAATTAATCTCTAAAGATAGAAATTAGATCAGTGGTTACCTGAGGGTAGGAGATGGGGAGATTTTTGCAAAAGGTTAGGAGGAAACTTTCTAGAGTTTTAGAACTGTTGTCTACCTTTATGGGGGTGGTAGTTATACAAATGTATAAATCAATTAAAAGCCACTGAACTGTTGACTAAAAGAGGCAAGGCCTCTTCTCCAACTCAACTCCAGCTCCCATTTCACTCTGAAACCAAAGACTCACACCTTCCTGGTTCCTGGGCTTCCTTCGTGGCTCAGAAGGTAAAGAATCCGCCCGCAATGAGGGAGACCTAGGTTCAATCACTGGGTCTGGAAGACCCCCTGGGGAACAGAGCAGCCACCCACTCCAGTATTCTTTCCTGGAGAATTCCATGGACAGAAGAGTGTCGTGGGCTGCAGCCCATGGGGTCACAGGGAGTCGGATACGACTGAGCTACTAGCGCTTTCACTTTCAGGTCATTACCATATTGTGACAGCCCTGAAGAATAGTCCAACAATTGTTATGTCAGAGCCATTTGACAGTTTGTAGCTCTAAAAAAAAAAAAAAAAAAAAAAAAACCAAGTCCAGCATCTGTCAAAATTTTCCTGGTTTAAGATTGTGGTAATACAGCAGCAGTAATTCCAAAGTCATTTATGACAACCTGTGTGGGAAGCACTTCCCTTCGGGAAAATTCTTGGCAATACAATACTCCTTCCCCGACAGGTAATAAGAAAGCATGGTCATGGAAAGTTATAATACCTTCAGCTTCAAGAAGGCCTGAGGTTCATGCATTTTTTTTTCTTGAATTAGATTCCCCCTTAATTACTTTATCTGCAAGAAACTAATTATCAGAATTATGTAAGCAATTAAAGAGAAGCTAATCCATGTTCTTTCAGCTTGTTGACCTTTCCCACTTCTACCTGAAACATCAGGAATTTACATGCCTTTCTTTTTTTTACTGATTTGTACGTATGTGTCCTCATAATGAAAAGATCATTAAAATAAAATATCCTGAGTGCAATCTTAAGAAGTCGAGTCTTTTTAAAGTCTTGGAAAATGTGAAAGCACTGATATTCATGGACAATTTTACATTCTGAAATTTACCCCCAATTTTGTAAATCTCTATTCTGTCTAGCAGATTTTCAAAATTTCTACCATGGTCATTTGTTAATTTTATAATTACATAATAAATGCATTAAACATACAATTTTCTGTTACCAATTGCAGTTTTTAAACTATTTCTCTCCTTGTCTTCAGCAGATATGTCATAGACTTGTTTTAAGTAAAGACTCAACATACAGAACTTTATAGTGACAAGAACTCTACTGAGCCCTCTCCATCCTAAGACAGTGTACCATAAAACCACAATATATAACACTCCAAGTATTTCAAAATTATAAAACACTTATCTACTCAAAAAGAGAATACAAACTTGCACAGAAAATAAACATGTAAACGTTCATAAATAAACCACAATATAACTTGCTTCACAGAATATGCTGACTGTAATGTCCTGAGCCTCTCCCATCCTTAGGTAGCCGGAAATTACAACAAAATAATATTTCACCTTTGGAAGTCACACCATCTCTCATACCAACCACCCTATTGCTTCCTTGGAGAAAACAGGAAATTAACCTGAATATCATGCAAAAATATATATATAGCATTACTGATGTAAAATCTCTTTTTAAAGACAATAACTTCAATAGCAGAGGGAATTTTACCATTACAGGCTTCAGATAACCTCTATATTTCTCAGATTTCAGGCTAAATCATAAAATGCTATATTGTATCTAAAGCTATTTTTTCAATAGTCTATTTTATAAAATGCACTAGCAAAGCAATAAACACTGAGCAATATTCTGGCTCCCAAATCCTAAAGTCATTCTGATTATGTATGGGTGATCATGGGACATCACTGGACCCACCAGAAGACTGGCTGAAATGCCAGTGTTCTGACCAACTGATAAATTAGAAATTATTCAGAATCCAACTTTATTTTATTTCTTGTTAAGTAATTCCTATGAGGGATTTAGGATGTCAATGTAAAGTCCTATGATGTATAACCTTTACCCATGAGATGGGGAACAATGTCAATCCCCATCATAAATACTTTCAAAATGTGACACAGAAAATCCACTGTAGGGCATAGGACCAGCCAATCGGATATGAATCACACATGTCCGTTCATTTGGACAATCTTCAAATATTCATTTTTAAGTCTACTACATGCCAATCATGTACTGGGCTCTGAGATACTAAAACCATGCTAAATGCTAAAAACAGACAAACTCAGTTGTGGCCCTCCTGGAACTTATTACTCAGAGATGTGCCTTCACTGTAAATGGTTAGGTCTCAGCCAAAGCTGTTCTCATCAGCAAGTGACCAAGTGATACAGCTTGATTTCTAAACAGCCTGCACACTCTGTCACTTGCTTTCAATATTTTTGCTTTCCTGCAAGAAACATAACCCAATGGTCCCTTTCTCCTCGTTAGTGAGGTTTAGGGAAAATTCACCCGGTGAACAATTCCTTGCAGCCTGTTTCGTCATCCTCTCCTTTGTGCTCTTGAACTAAAGAGACCTGGATTAAAGTCATTTGCTTTAATCCTATTATTTTAAAATATGGCTGCCCCTGCTTTGAGGATTTCTACTGGACCAAACTGGTGGCAAAGCAGCAATGAAGGACAGACAGGTACATTTCAAAAAGACAGCTCTAAAAATATCCATTCTCCTTCTGTTCTCCTCCCATCCCTCTGCTCTGAACACCTCTGCCCTGATGCACTGCCTTTATTCTCTGCTCCAAAAGGGTTTCTAAGAGAGGGGAGTATTTATGGTTTCATTTGCTCCTGAGTCTTTGGTAGAAGAGAATGGTTCCTCATTCTTACTAATTCCACACTCCCATTGGTAACACAAAAATCATTGTTTTTAAAAAATATTTCCTCAGCTTCCCATTTCTTCTGGGCCAACACTGAAAGAATCTTTTCAAAGAAACAATATTCTCTCCCCACTGCCCTTCTGGGCTTCAAGTGCCCACCTCTAATCTCATTTTCAACCCTTATTAAGGGATGCAACACAAAAATACAAGAACATTCTTTGTGCCTTCCTTGTACCAGCCAATTATTCTAATTTGTTCTGTCTCTAAAGAACAGAATGAGAAATCAACACAAAAGCTGATTATGTGATCTCTTCCAAGGGAAAGATCTGAAAGTTGTCTATTTACTAATGAAGCTCCATGTGTTTTAAGGGTTGACTGAAGCAACCATCAGGAATTTTCGTCCCTTAAATTAGTTTTTGCCACCAGATGCATGTCTTTCATTTTGGATAATGTATCTTTTCAGTTCAGGATACAACTGGGCAAAAGAAAAGAAAAAAAAAGATAATCAACACCATGTTTTTGAGTAATAACCCAGTAATATAGCTACCATCCTTCCCTGAGGAATTTCACCTACTTTATGAACACAATTGAGTATCAACTCATAAGAAAACTAACAAAGTCCAAAACCACTTCACAATAGCCTAGAGAGGTAAAGGTCGAAAATGATTATTGCCAGGCCCAGCAGACAATGGCACCTACTAGAAAGGGCACAGGACAGGAAAATCTCAGAAGCCTGGGTTCCATTTTCAGTTATTCCTGTAAGCACTAGTATGATCTGAGTGATCTCAGCCTGCTCCACTTTTTCCATTTATAAAAACTTGCATCATCCTCTCAACAGAATGAAATACAAGATCCAAAAAGCTATAAACCTTTTTAGGAAAGAAAGAAAATAAGCAAGCTTTCTAATGAAAAAGAATAATTCAGTCCATGGAGACTTAGTAAAAATCTGCCATAAAGCAATTGTTTTCATGAAATTTATCTTTTGTGGCATATTTATTGGGGTAAGCAATTGAAGGAAACCATACTTAGAGTTACCATTTGTTCCAGAAATCAAAGTCATTAAGTTCAGGTTCAAACTTTGAAATATAAGATGTCCCTACACCTCATATTCACCATACATGTGAGAAACAAGATATGCAGACACATCTTCATGTAAATATCCCATATGTAGTGGTTTTCATACAGGGCCCCAAAGTCATTGCCATTCTTTCCATCCACATGTGGGCATCTCTCCCCTTGAATTTGGGCAGACTTTCTAAAGCTTCAAAGAATGGAGCAGGAGTCAGTAAATCATGGCTGGTGGGCCAAATCTAGGCCTCTATTTTCTTTTATAAATAAAGCTTTATTGGAACACAGCCATGTTCATTAGTATAGGTATTATCTGTAACTGTTTTCATATCACAGCAGTGGAACTGAGTATCTGCTATAGAGCCTGGATGGCTTGCAAGGCCTAAAGTACTGACTGCTGACACCTTATACAAAAAGACATTAAACTCCTGCAATAGACTATAACAAGGGTGATGCTATGTAATATCTAAGACTAGGTCATAACGGTCACGCAGCTTCTGCATGATTCTCTTGGAAAGCTTGAACTCTGGACACTCATTCTTGAGACACTCTACCTTGAATCCTAACTATCATGTTATAAGAAGTCCAAACCAGGCTGGCGGTCCTAAGATGGCCGAGGAATAGGATGGGAAGACCACTTTCTCCCTCACAAATTCCTCAAAAGAACATTTCAACGCTGAGCAAACTCCACAAAACAACTTCTGTAGGCTGGCAGAGGACATCAGGCAACCAGAAAAGCAGACCATTGTCTTCAAAAACAGGTAGGAAAAACTATAAAAGACGAAAAAGGAGACAAAGGAGGTGGGGAGGGAGCTCCGTCCCGGGAAGGGAATTTTAAGAAGAGAGGTTTCCAAACACCAGGAAACACTCTCCCTGCCGAGTCTGTGGCGAGCCTTGGAAACACAGAGGGCAACATAACAGGAAGGGAAAAATAAATAAATAATTTAAACCAAGAGATTACAAGCCCAACAGTAACTCCCCCAGCAGAAAAGCAGCACAGACGCCTGCATCCGCCACTGGGAAGTGGGGGCAGGGCAGGGACACGCGGGAGGCGTGGGCTGCAGTGCTTTGTAAGAATCAGGCAGGAACGCCCCACGCGCAACCAGAACAATCTAACTTGGGCTAGCAAACCAGACTGCGGGATAGCTACCACGCGAAAAGCTCGAACATAAGACACCGCCAGGACCGAGCACAGAACAAAGGACGGAACGGAAAAAGCCAGCTGCAGACCATCCCCCGCCGGGGATAGGCAGCCAGAGCCGTAAGGGCTGGAAAGGGGCAATTACAGACCCAGAGAGACTTTACTTACCAAACTGCAAACAGGCTTCTTTGCTAAGACTTCTGGGGGTGCTGGACGGTCACCATCTGCCTCACAAGGGGCGCCAGCGGTCCACCCAGAAAACTGAGCAGCAGGGGCAGAAAAGGCGGCAAGTTGCAGTGATCGCGTTCGCCAAACTCCTGAGCTACTCAGACCCGGGAAGGGCACAAAATGCAGTCCCAACCGAATCTGAGCCTCTGAGGGCTACCTGAGCACCAAACCTGAGCGGCTTAGACCGGGGAAGTGCATGCAGCCTAGGGCCGGCCTCAGACGGTTCCCGGCTGAGCATCGTAGAGCCGGAGCGGTTTGTGCGCCGCGAGAAGGGACGGGTCCAGCGGGGCTGAGACACTGTGTGCACACGACAGCGCTATTTGTTTGCAGCATCTCCCCTCCCCACAGCGCTAATGAACTAGCGAGCCTAAAAACCCAGCAAAAAGAAGAAGTTAAACAGAGGAAACCGCCTTGGAAATGACCCCACACTGCCCACAACATCAGAGAAGGGCCAGAAATATTTTTACTATTTCTAAAATCATTTCTTTTTTTTTAACTTTTTTTTTAATAGTTAAGTCTTCTATTTCTCCTCTAATTTTTATTTCTATAACCTATTATTAATATTCAAAAAAATGACTTTTTTTTTTAAGGCAAACACCATATATAGTCTTTGGTTGGTTATTGTTTTTTTTTTTTTTTTTTTTTTTTTTTAATAATTCTTGTGGCTTTTTTCTTTCTTTTCTTTTTTTTCCCTTTTTTCCTTTTTCCTTCTGCTTCTTTCTTTAATATTGTATTTTTGAAAATCCAACCTCTACTCTAGATTTTTAATCTTTGCTCTTTGGTTTTTGTTGTCAATTTTGTACATTTAAAAACCCAAACTTCACTACCCAATTTTACCTGAGAGCGAGATTACTGGCGTGACCACTCTCTCCTCCTTTGGACTCTCCTTTATCTCCACCAGGTGGCCTCTGTCTCTTTTCTCCCCCATCTCTTCTCTATCCAACTCTGTGAATCTCTGTGTGTTCCAGACGGTGGAGAACACGTAAGGAACTGGTTACTGGCAGGATTTGTCTCTCTCCTTCTCATTCCTCTCTCATCCTCCTGGCCACCTCTGTCTACTTCCTCCCTCTCCTCTTCCCTGTATAACTCTGTAAATACCTCTGAGCGGTCCAGACTATGGAACGCACATAAGGAAGTGACCACTGGCTAGCTTGCTCTCTCTTCTTTTGATCTCACCGCATCTCATTCCAGTCACCTCTAACTACCCCCTCCCTCTTCTCTTCTCCTTGTAACTCAGTGAACCTCTCTGAGTGTCCCTCAATGTGGAGAAACTTTTCATCTTTAACCTAGATGTTTTATCATCGGTGCTAAAAGAGGAAGAGGTAGGGAATCTACCTGAGAAAGAATTCCCAATATTGATAGTAAAAATGATCCAAATTCTTAAAATCAAAATGGAATCACAGATAAATAGCCTAGAGACAAGGACTGAGAAGATGCAAGAAAGGTTTAACAAGGACCTAGAAGAAATAAAAAAGAGTCAATATATAATGAATAATGCAATAAATGAGATCAGAAACACTCTGGAGGCAACAAATAGTAGAATAATGGAGGCAGAAGATAGGATTAGTGAAATAGAAGATAGAATGGTAGAAATAAATGAATCAGAGAGGAAACAAGAAAAACGAATTAAAAGAAATGAGGACAATCTCAGAGACCTCCAGGACAATATGAAATGCTCCAACATTCGAATTATAGGAGTCCCAGAAGAACAAGATAAAAAGAAAGACCATGAGAAAATCCTTGAGGAGATAATAGTTGAAAACTTCCCTAAAATGGGGAAGGAAATAATCACCCAAGTTCAAGAAACACAGAGAGTTCCAAATAGGATAAACCCAAGGCAAAACACCCCAAGACACATATTAATCAAATTAACAAAGATCAAACATAAAGAACAAATATTAAAAGCAGCAAGGGAAAAACAACAAACAACACACAAGGGGATTCCCATAAGGATAACAGCTGATCTTTCAATAGAAACTCTTCAGGCCAGGAGGGAATGGCAAGACATACTTAAAGTGATGAAAGACAATAACCTACAGCCCAGATTACTGTAGCCAGCAAGGATCTCATTCAAATACGAAAGAGAAATCAAAAGCTTTACAGACAAGCAAAAGCTGAGAGAATTCAGCACCACCAAACCAGCTCTCCAACAAATTCTAAAGGATATTCTCTAGACAGGAAACACAAAAAGGGTGTATAAACCCGAACCCAAAAGAATAAAGTAAATGGTAACGGGATCATACTCATCAATAATTACCTTAAACGTAAATGGGTTGAACGCCCCAACCAAAAGGCAAAGACTGGCCGAATGGATACAAAAACAAGACCCCTCTATATGCTGCTTACAAGAGACCCACCTCAGAACAAGGGACACATACAGACTGAAAGTGAAGGGCTGAAAAAAGATATACCATGCAAATAGAGACCAAAAGAAAGCAGGAGTGGCAATACTCATATCCGATAAAATAGACTTTAAACCACAGGATGTCAAAAGACACAAAGAAGGCCACTACATAATGATCAAAGGATCAATCCAAGAAGATGTAACAATTATAAATATATATGCACCCAATATAGGAGCACAGCAATATGTAAGACAAATGCTAACAACTACGAAAGGGGAAATCAACAATAACACAATAATAGTGGGAGACTTTAATACCCATTCACACCTATGGACAGATCAACTAAACAGAAAATCAACAAAGAAATGCAAACTTTAAATGATACATTAGACCAGTTAGACCTAATTGATATCTAGAGGACATTTCACCCCAAAACAATGAATTTCACCTTTTTCTCAAGTGCTCATGGAACATTCTCCAGGACAGATCACATCCTGGGCCATAAATCTAAACATGATAAATTCAAAAAAATCGAAATCATTCCAACCATCTTTTCTGACCACAATGCAGTAAGATTAGATCTCAATTACAGGAGAAAAACTATTAAAAATTCCAACATACGGAGGTTGAACAACACACTTCTGAATAACCAACAAATCACAGAAGAAATCAAAATATGCATAGAAACTAATGAAAATGAAAACACAACAACCCAAAACCTGTGGAACACTATAAAAGCAGTGCTAAGAGGAAAGTTCATAGCAATACAGGCATACCTCAAGAAACAAGAAAAAAGTCAAATAAATAACCTAACTCTACACCTAAAGCAACTCGAAAAGGAAGAAATGGAGAACCCCAGAGTTAGTAGAAGGAAAGAAATCTTTAAAATTAGGGCAGAAATAAATGCAAAAGAAACAAAAGAGACCATAGCAAAAATCAACAAAGCCAAAAGCTGGTTCTTTGACAGGATAAATAAAATTGACAAACCATTAGCCAGACTCATCAAGAAGCAAAGAGAGAAAAATCAAATCAATAACATTAGAAATGAAAATGGAGAGATCACAACAGACAACACAGAAATACAAAGGATCATAAGAGACTACTATCAGCAGTTCTATGCCAATAAAATGGACAGCGTGGAAGAAATGGACAAATTCTTAGAAAAGTACAACTTTCCAAAACTGAACCAGGAAGAAATAGAAAATCTTAACAGACCCATCACAAGCACAGAAATTGAAACTGTAATCAGAAATCTTCCAGCAAACAAAAGCCCAGGTCCAGACGGCTTCACAGCTGAATTCTACCAAAAATTTCGAGAAGAGCTAACACCTATCCTCCTCAAACTCTTCCAGAAAATTGCAGAGGAAGGTAAACTTCCAAACTCATTCTATGAGGCCACCATCACCCTAATACCAAAACCTGACAAAGATACTACAAAAAAAGAAAACTACAGGCCAATATCACTGATGAACATAGATGCAAAAATCTTCAACAAAATTCTAGCAATCAGAATCCAACAACACATTAAAAAGATCATACACCATGACCAAGTGGGCTTTATCCCAGGGATGCAAGGATCCTTCAATATCCGCAAATCAATCAATGTAATTCACCACATTAACAAATTGAAAAATAAAAGCCATATGATTATCTCAATAGATGCAGAGAAGGCCTTTGACAAAATTCAAAATCCATTTATGATAAAAAACTCTCCAGAAAGCAGGAATAGAAGGAACATACCTCAACATAATAAAAGCTATATATGACAAACCCACAGCAAACATTATCCTCAATGGTGAAAAATTGAAAGCATTTCCCCTAATGTCAGGAACAAGACAAGGGTGCCCACTTTCACCGCTACTATTCAACATAGTTTTGGAAGTTTTGGCCACAGCAATCAGAGCAGAAAAAGAAATAAAAGGAATCCAAATTGGAAAAGAAGAAGTAAAACTTTCACTGTTTGCAGATGACATGATCCTCTACATGGAAAACCCTAAAGACTCCACCAGAAAATTACTAGAGATCATCAATGAATATAGTAAAGTTGCAGGATATAAAATCAACACACAGAAATCCCTTGCATTCCTATACACTAATAATGAGAAAGTAGAAAGAGAAATTAAGGAAACAATTCCATTCACCATTGCAACGAAAAGAATAAAATACTTAGGAATATATCTACCTAAAGAAACTAAAGACCTATATACAGAAAACTATAAAACACTGATGAAAGAAATCAAAGAGGACACTAATAGATGGAGAAATATACCATGTTCATGGATCGGAAGAATCAATATAGTGAAAATGAGTATACTACCCAAAGCAATTTACAAATTCAACGCAATCCCTATCAAGCTACCAGCGATATTTTTCACAGAACTAGAATAAATAATTTCAAGATTTGTATGGAAATACAAAAAACCTCGAATAGCCAAAGCAATCTTGAGAAAGAAGAATGGAACTGGAGGAATCAACTTGCCTGACTTCAGGCTCTACTACAAAGCCACAGTCATCAAGACAGTATGGTACTGGCACAAAGACAGAAATATAGATCAATGGAACAAAACAGAAAGCCCAGAGATAAATCCACACACATATGGACACCTTATCTTTGACAAAGGAGGCAAGAATATACAATGGAATAAAGACAATCTCTTCAACAAGTGGTGCTGGGAAAACTGGTCAACCACTTGTAAAAGAATGAAAGCTCAATTCCAGAAAAATAAACGACCCAATCAAAAAATGGGCCAAAGAACTAAATAGACATTTCTCCAAAGAAGACATACAGATGGCTAACAAACACATGAAGAGATGCTCAACATCACTCATTATCAGAGAAATGCAAATCAAAACCACAATGAGGTACCACTTCACACCAGTCAGAATGGCTGCGATCCAAAAATCTGCAAGCAATAAATGCTGGAGAGGGTGTGGAGAAAAGGGAACCCTCCTACACTGTTGGTGGGAATGCAAACTAGTACAGCCACTTTGGAGAACAGTGTGGAGATTCCTTAAAAAATTGCAAATAGATCTGCCTTATGACCCAGCAATCCCACTGCTGGGCATATACACCGAGGAGACCAGAATTGAAAGAGACACGTGTACCCCAATGTTCATCGCAGCACTGTTTATAATAGCCAGGACATGGAAACAACCTAGATGTCCATCAACATATGAATGGATAAGAAAGCAGTGGTACATATACACAATGGAGTATTACTCAGCCATTAAAAAGAATACATTTGAATCAGTTCTGATGAGATGGATGAAACTGGAGCCGATTATACAGAGTGAAGTAAGTCAGAAAGAAAAACACCAATACAGTATACTAACACATATATACGGAATTTAGAAAGATGGCAATGACGACCCTGTATGCAAGACAGGAAAAAAGCCACAGCTGTGTATAACGGACTTTTGGACTCAGAGGGAGAGGGAGAGGGTGGGATGATTTGGGAGAATGGCATTGTAACATATATACTATCATGTAAGAATCGAATCGCCAGTCTATGTCCGACGCAGGATACAGCATGCTTGGGGCTGGTGCACGGTGATGACCCAGAGAGATGTTATGGGGAGGGACGTGGGAGGGGGGTTCATGTTTGGGAACACATGTACACCCGTGGTGGATTCATGTCAATGTATGGCAAAACCAATACAGTATTGTAGAGTAAAATAAAGTAAAAATAAAATTTTTTTTTTAAAAAAAGAAGAAGTCCAAACCACATGGGCAGCCTTCTGCAGGCACACCAGTCTACAGTCCTTGTCAGCCCCAGTCTTCAAGTCATCCCATCTCAGGTGCCAGACATGAAATTAAGATGATCTAGATGATTCCAGCCCTAGCCACTCAAATCCTCATGAGCTGAGGTTTCAGACATCAGTTATGGAGTAGAGACAAGCCATCTCCTCTGGGCACTGTTTGAATTGCTGATCCATAGAATCTGTGCATATGTTAAAATTTCTCTTCACACACTACTAGGTTTAGACTTTCTATCATGTAAGCGATTGATAACTGTAGCACTGTGTCTGTACACAGGAGATCTACATTTCACAGCACACGTACAAGAACTGATAAATCCCTGCATTGTATAAACTTTCTCTTTTAACCTCATAGACACTCCCTGAGAGAAGCAATATTGTCTCTATTTTATAGATGAGAAAACGGAGGCACGAACAGGTAACATACTTGAGTACTCAACAAGCAAATTTTAGTCAGGGTTTGAATCCAAGCAGTCAAGTTTCAGATCCCTTTCTCTTAGTCATCAAGCAATATGCTGAGAAAGGGGATGCAAGCTGAAAGCCATTACTTCATGTTCAAGAAGACAGAAAATCAGCAGGCATGGTTGAAAGAATGCAGGACTTGGGAGTTGTAAGACCAGAACTCAAGTTATGCAACGAATTCTCCTCTCATCTAGATATAGGTTTGTGTTAGAAAATGAAGAAGAGTACTACATATTTTGATTGTTAATGTCTGTACTTAAGAAAATTACCAAAGATGAGCATTTCACCAAGGAGTTATTTTGCAATGACAGAAATTACTGATTCAAAATTAAATCTTTATTAAGTATCCATTGCATCAGAAGTCTTTCCCATTCTGCATTTTAAAAATTCCTTTTCTGTCTATTCTTGGCTAAAGCCTTGAAGCCTAACATTTGGAAAGACAATAATTTAGGGGAGACTCCTATTTGCTAAGGTTAGAACCAAAAGAGCATGGTGGGTAAAAAGCTGCCCAAGGATATAAGTTCCTGCAGCTGGGAGGAGACAGAATGGATATCTGAAGATGTGTACTGAGCCAACACTAATTCTACAGCATCAAGTTAGAATTCAGGGAGCCAAACTGCTGGCAATTTTTCCTTATTCCACCCCCCACGCCCCGCCCCCGGCCCCCACCAAAAGCAGCAAAACAAGCACATTGGCAAATGAAGAGCATTAGCCATCACAAATTCCTTTTTAGAGGTGACCTAGCAAATGATTTGATGCAATGTAGACTATGATTTGGCTCCAAAAACCATAAGTCAGGCCTTTTATAAGAGGTCTGTCCTCAAATATCCATGATAGAATCTCCCCAGCTGATTATATTAATAAAATGCAAATAGGGTTAAGAGCCACCAACATAGCCAGTTCTAGACACATAATATTGGAGAGAACATTTAAACTGAAATTTAGTTTAACAGTAAAACAAACTGTGACTTTACTGGCTGGAACTAGCTAAGGGCTGTGGATTTAGCAGGATGAGAGAAAAAGATGACTAGGGAGTAAATCAAATGCTTTACACCTGTGCTTAGCTAATTGCTACTCATAATTCAGACAGTCTCATAGTACCTGCAGAGAAGGCAATAGCAACCCATTCCAGTACTCTTGCCTGGAAAATCCCATGGACCGAGGAGCCTGGTAGGCTGCAGTCCATGGGGGTCGCTAAGAGTTGGACATGACTGCAGCGACTTGGCAGCAGCAGCATAGTACCTGAACCTTAAAATCCCTTAGTTCTGTTAAAAAAAAAAAAAACTCTTCAAGTAAATAAATTCTGAGAATTATATAAATCATAAAGAAAAAGAAGAAACCTTACTTTCTGAGTTAGTTGCTTTCATATTTACTAGTTCACTTTCATGACATAAACTAGATTATTTTTCTCTCCAGTTTATATTTGAGGAAAATACGGCTTTAAAAATGGTACTGAAACAATTGAACATCCCTCCAAATAAAAATAATGATAATAACCTCAACCTAAACCTCCACACCTTATATAAAAAATAAATCAAAGTGGATCATAACCTTAAAAAGTAGAGGGAAAAAAATAGAAAATCTTTGGCATCTAGAGCTAGGTGAGGAATTCTTAGACTTGACAACAAAAGTATGATCAATAAAAGCAAAAACAAGAAATTGGATCTCATCAAAATGAATTAAGAGTGCTTCATAGAATATCCTTTTTAAGTGGATGAAAACTCAAATTACACACTGAGAAAACACATTTGAAATCCCATATGAGAAAAATGACTTGTATCTATAATATACAAAGTATTCTCAAAACTAAACTTCAAAAAATGTAATTAGAAAATAGGCAGATGCAGGCAGAATACAGGGAAAGACATTTCCATGGAATAGAATATACACATGGCAAACAAGCACACAAAAAGATGTTCAACATCATTAGCCATTAGAAAAACACAAACTAAGACCATAATAAGATATCACAGAATAACTAAAATTAAAATACAGTGACAACATCAAGTGCTGGTGAGTATGAGGAAAAATTGTATCACATTGCTGGTAGGAATAGAAAATGGTTTAGCCACTCTGAGAAACAGCTTGACAGTTTTATTTTTTTAATCCTAAAACTAGATTTACCCT
Source organism: Capricornis sumatraensis (assembly GCF_032405125.1). NCBI lineage: Eukaryota > Metazoa > Chordata > Mammalia > Artiodactyla > Bovidae > Capricornis > Capricornis sumatraensis. The sequence goes on from NW_027184626.1 coordinate 3,216,377, forward strand.
ACAAACCAGTAATTGTATCACTGAGCATTTATCCCAAAGCAAAACTTAAGTTCCTGCAGAAACTTAAACATAAATATTCAACTAACCACATTTCTTTCGATGGGTAAATGTTTAAACAAGTTGTGATCAAATATTGTGATAGAATACTACTTAGCAACAAAAAGGAATAAATAATATATGCCAAAAATTGAAATAAACTTCAAGGGAATGATACTGAGTCAAAAACTTTAAAAAGCCAATCTCTGAAGATTAATTCATGATCGTGTTCATATATCATTCTTAAAATAACAAAACTGTGGAGACAGGGAAAAATTAGAAGCTGCCAAGGGTTAGAAACGGGGGTAGAAGGTGCAGGAGGGAACTTTGTGAGTTGTTTTGTTTTTTTTTTTTTTTGGTCCCAGTACAAATAACATAGCAATCTTCGTTTTAATCCCTAAAGATATTTAAAAGCAATTCCTAATATGAGGTGTCCAGATATTTAGCAATGGGAGCAGATCAGAGGTGACAACTTCAAAAGAGACTGTACTAATTCAAACTATGTGTCAGTTTTTACAACACCAGTGACACTACTTAAATGATACAAATTTTTTTAATGGAACATACTTTAACTATTCTGGATATCCAGTATACCAGATGGACCAGCAGCATTTTCTCTACATTTAATCTTATTTAAGAAAATAACTTTCATAATAAGACAGTAAGAGAAGAGAAGCCACAAACCTCAAGTACAGTTCTCACAGGAAGACGAGGTTAAAATAAGTGGTAGCAGTTCAAAAGCTTAAGCCATAGTACCTAAATTTGGCTGTGCCTTAGGATTATCTGAGAAACTTTTAAAAAACCCTCACACTCAGGATGCACCCTAGATCAATAAACTCATTTTAAAGCTCCTCATGACACCAACATCTAGCCAGAACCAGCAGACTAAACAGAAGGGGATGTTTCTACAAAAATCTTTTAAAAGTAAGTCCTTTCACCCAATCAGATTTACCTCCCCCAAAGACCTCCCTACTCAGCAAGTAAAGAATCTCCCTGCAATGCAGGTGTCACAGGAGACAAGGGTTTGATCCCTGGGTCAGGAAGATACCCTGAAGGAAATGGCAACCCACTCCAGTATTCTTGCCTGGAAAATCCCATGGACAGAGGAGCCTGGCAGGCTATAGTCCCAAGGGTAGCAAAAAATCTGGCATAACTGAGTGACTAAGCGCACACGCACACACACACACACGCACGCACACACACACGCACGCACACACACACATGTAAAAAAAGGCTAGATGTTGTCCATACTGAACTTTAATTAATACTTAGGACTTGCCAAAAACTTGAATCATGTTCACCCAAATTACATATCATTCTCTAAGTTTTTCAAACCCAGAGCTAAGGGGAAAAGTTTCCCAAAATGAGATTTTAAGTGCTCACAGAGGACTAGTCCCTGGAAAACCAGAAGAGCCATCACTCTGCGTTGAAACGTAAAGCGTTCTTGATAACCTTACCACTGCCAACAGATACTAGTCTCTGCCAACCAATGGAGAAAAGATATTTCCCATTCCTACCAGGGCAAATTCGGCTGTACTTCTCTTAGCTAGACCCCTTCTTTTCCAGGCACCACTGCCCTTCACCTGGTGGTGGACACTTTGGTTCTCTGACAGTGCAGCTATTTTGAAACTCTCAGGTGAATGAAAATCATCTGGAGGACCTATTATAACAAAGATCACTGAGCCCCTCTAGAGTTGCTGAGCCCATAAGTCTGGGACAGGGCCTTAAAACTTGAATATCTAACACAATACCAGGGGACACTCTCAGGCTGTCACCGAATGCCAAGTTCCTGTGCCTGAAGCACAGTGAGGCCAAACAAACCTAAACCCTGGAGTGTGGAGCAGAGAAAGGTTTACAGTAGGGCTGAGCAAGGAGAGGGGTGGTTTATGCTCCCAAAATCCCAAACTCCCTGAAGGGTTTCAGCAAAGCATTTTTTACAGGCCTGTCATAGGCAAGGGGCATCCCCAGGAATGTGATAACCTCATGTCCAATTTTGATTGGCTGATGTAGAGGTAATAGGGCAGTTAACATTATCAATCCTCAGGAGCCACAGGCCTGGGGGCTACAAGCTCCAGATCATCAAGTGGTTAATTTCTTCCATTTGGTGCTGGGTTTTAGCATCTGAAAACTCAGGAAATATGCATGAGATACTAGAGGGCAGCTACAGCTGAGGATACCAGGGACGGAATCTGCTCGAAGAAGGCCTGGTCGATTACTGCTTGGTTAATAGATGACCATACTTTGAGACCCACTCGAGGAAGGGCTGGTAGGTTACTGCTTGGTTACTAGATGACCATACTTTGAGAGCCACTCTTCTAGTGACTTGGAATGTTAAGTAATCGAATTCCTTTCCTTGTAGAGCCAACTATGGGGGGCAGGGAGTAAGTTTCGTCTTTGGTTGTGTTTCTTGTTCATTTAAATCAAAGCCTATTTGAGGGACTTCCCTGGTGCCCGAGTAGTTAAGAATCTGCCAGCCAATGCAGGGTACAAGGGTTCAATGTCTGGTCTGAGAAAATCCCACATGTCTTAGAGAAACTCAACCTGGCCGCCACAACTACTGAGCTAGCGCTTTAAAGCCTGAGACTTACAACTACTGAAATTACTGAGGTGCGCATCCCACCCCACAACTACTGAAGCCTGAGTGGCCTAGAGCCTGTGCTTCACAACAAGATAAACCACTGCAACACCTCAATGAGAAGCCCACCCAACACAATGAAGAGAAGCCTACTGCCCCCACCCATCCCCCGCCCTTGCTGCAACTAGGGAAAGCCACCGTGCAGCAAGCAAGACCCAGCACAGACAAAAATATACCTAAAAAAGAAAAAGCCTATTTGAGACAGTGCTGCACTCAAGCAGGCCGGCAGACCTGTCTCTTGCTTCAACAGAGTTTGCACAGAACCGACCCATGTATTCCCCGTCCTCTAGCCTCCACCACCCTCCAACCTCTTTTCCAGGTGCAACCTTTGGAATCCACCACTCAGCTCTCCTCGGCCTCTGGGACTAGCCAACATCAGTTTTGAGCTTACTTTACTCCTGTTCCACCAGGAGCTCCCTGATTTGTCAGAATTATTCCACCGTGGTGGAGACTGCCGTTCACCGCCTGTTCATCACGCATCTGCGGGCACTTACCTCTTTCTGCGCTTCCACTGCAACCACAACAATGCGGCTCTGCACAAGCTAGGTCCACTTTTTTTTTCCCCCATTGGCCCAGGAGAAGCCAAGAACGCCTAGAGTCTTCGGAAAACGCAAAACCAGTGTTGCGACTGCGCCCTCTTCTAGGATATGCAGAAGCTTCTCAAGAGAGTGGGGTAAAACCCAGGACGCTGTGAAGCCACCACTGTCATGGAGAAAAACCTGAACTGGGCCCTTCTGGATCTGTCTGCCCTGGTTCTCGCGAGCAGACTTGCGCCTCCGTGATTTCCTGGGGAGACCCGTCCTGGAGGAGCAGGTGAAACTCATATCAAGGCCTGTCTCCTGAGGCTCGCGGCCCCCCAGGCTGGGCTAGGTGAGTCTCTCTCTCAAAGGCTCACCCTCAAGCTCTACCAGGAGCCTCCAAAGCCCAGAGGCCTCTGAGGAGCCCCTCTGGCGTCAGGGCTTCTCCCTGAAGCCCCTTTTCGGAGCCACAAGGCAGCTGTTTAACCACTCTGGAGCCCTCTTTTCACGCCTTGAACCAAATGGAAACAGCAAAGCTTTTTGCAGTGGGGGGTGGGGCGGGGGGAAGCATGTTTGAAACTCAAACAGTATAATGAGATATAAAGAATAGATATATGAATTAATGTCCTTTTTACATATTTATTGCTCTCACTGTATCTGCATGAAATAAGTTTGTCCCCCTATTGGACTGGTTCTCAAACTTTGCTGCTTTTGTTTGAATTACCTAAAGAGCTTAAAAACAAAACAAAACAAAACGAGTGTCTGCGTCCCAGCCCCAGAGATTTTGATTTAATAGGTCTAGGAGGAGCCTGGGCACAGAGAGCTAAGTAGAGTTCCCCAGGTGATTCTAATGTGCAGCAAATTTGTGAACTGCCTCTTGGCTTCAGTCCAGCTAGTGATCAGCTATTAAATCTAAGACACATGGGCTATTGCGTGAGCTCTGTTGCTCTGTGTATTCCATTTTCTTCCTCCTGGAATATCTGTACCAGGGAAAAGGATGGACAGTTGTGTAACTTTGATGAAATGGACTGACATTTTCAATTAGCTTGAAGGCAGGGCGGGGGTAAATGCAATAATGCATATAGCCCTAGGTGAGTGGCTAGAAGCTTTTTCAATTGAGTCCACTCTACTGTTCATGCTAATGGTAATACTTCTCCTCTTAATGCAGCTGTAAACTTTATAAGCCCACAGGTAGAGCGCATCACAAAATATTCACCCCTCCCCATTGGCCCACTCTCAAGCTCCATTCCCTTCCCCAATACACCAAGGTACATCAGTGTGCTTGAGAGCAAAATAAACATATTGATCTTCAATTCCTCTCCTTTGCAGCTTCTCTCTTATCAGGAGATGTCAGCATTTAGTGCAAGGACAAATGCTTGCCTCTTGGGAAGTAATGCAGACCAAGCCTCCAAGAGACAAATGGCCTTTACGGAGTGGGGGGAAATAGTCTTTCAAAAAGGTTGATGGCCTTTTCCAGTCATCTCATCTTAGAGATCAAATATCCAAGATAAAAATGGTTAAAAAGAAAAAGAAGAAGAAAGGAAAGAAAGAAAATATAACTTTCTTATTACATTATAATAAGGCAATTTTCCTTTAAATAAAACACCTTAAATTCTCTTTCCGAAATAAAATTTGCTATCCCATCTTTAGACTATCCCTCTTACTTCCTATATTATTCATGATGCTTAATTCCCCAAATAGCACATGGCTGAAAACAGAAGCTAACCTCTTGTTAAGCATGAACTAAATCTTTTCCTAGAGCCCACATTCAAGGTACAAATTGGGGTTGGCCAATACAAATATTTTATCTGAAATAAGTTGCAGTATTATGCCTCTTCAATATATTGTTAACACAATATAATTAATATAGTTACTATAATCAATATAGTTAATATAAGTGCAAGACATGGTATGATGCCACTTTGGTGATTTCCTTCATCCATGTAATTTTGAAATTTGACTGTATATATTTTTTTGTATTCTCATGAGCTTAATAATACCTTTCCAGGGATACAAAAATAAAATAAATCTGTAATATTCATGTGTGGTTTGCCCCTGGGGTGGATTATCATAATGGCGGGTGAGATATTTGAGCCTTTTCCCAAGTCATTAAAAAACCTCTGGCAAGCCGCCCCTGGTCCTCTCCAGGGGGTGGGAGGAAAGGATCTTTAATCATAATAATCCTGGGGGGAAAAATCTCGGAAATAAGACATCTGCTTCTGTGCCTGTTGTTTTGTAGAATAGCAACGATTGCTTTAGCAGCTTCCATTGCCATATGTGTACAATAAGTAAATGAACATAAAATTGAACGAACACATAAAAGAAGGATAAACCCACCCAGCTTAACAAATCCAGTCTCTCACCTGCTGTGCCCTGAAACATGAAAAAAAGAATCCCTGGATCATAAGGATTAATAAAATAACAGTCTCTGTTAACAATACTGACAGGCGGTACAGGATCATTTGTCTGATGTGGGGACTGACAGCTTAGCTGCTTAATTCTTAAGCCTGCCCTCTTTTATCACTTTTCTCCTAATTAGGCAATAAACATCACCTATACATTTGCCTTAGAAAAAATTAAAAGTTTGTAGTCCAGACATTCCATTTTGTTTTCTGTCCAGCTGGAAATGGAATACATGACTGAGTTTTCTCCATCATTCAGACAGTCAGTGTGGAAAACATCAGGGCTGTGACTCTCAGCGCAGTAAGACCAGAAACTTTTATATTGGTCTTTCCAAACCACCAATAATTAACCAGTACTTTGTATAATGCTAAAATCTTAGACTTTATCTGATATTTTACAAGTTCTGAAAACATTAGCAATTTTTCATAATCACATTTCTCATGCCTCAAACCTAGGTATTATTGAAAGTCCTTAATAATTCTTGATGAATAAATGTTTGTGAATTCTCACTGCTGCAGCAAAGTCATACTACTGATAAAAGAAATTTTATTTTAGATTTAGTAGAACAGGACAGAAGTAGGAGATTTTTGTGTGCTAACAATGGTAATAATTAAATGTGTAAAAGAAGTTTCATATATTGTTGTTGGTCATTCTAAAATGTAATTAATACCCTCAGTTTCACAAGCATTTATCACAAAGAAAGCATATCATGTGTTTCCATTCAAAGTGCTACAAGCTCAGGCAATAAATTCAAGAAGACCCAGGTTCAAGTTAATGGTTACCACTTACTGTCTATGTGACCTTGGGCAAGTTATTTAACCAAGCTAGGCCTTTATTTCCTCCTTTATAAGATAATGCTCGCTTCCCTGGTGGTGCAGAGGTTAAAGCGTCTGCCTGCAATGTGGGAGACCTGGGTTCGATCCCTGGGTTGGGAAGATCCCCTGGAGGAGGAAATGGCAACCCACTCCAGTATTCTTGCCTGGAGAATCCCATAGATAGAGGAGCCTGGCAGGCTACAGTCCATGGGGCCGCAAGAGTCGGACACGATTCAGCGACTAAACCACCACCACCACCACAGTTGCTGAGGAGAAGCTTCAGGGTTCTTGAGCCACCAGGAAGATAGTTGCGGTAAAGTGAAGTGAAGTCGCTCAGTCGTGTCCGACTCTTTGCGACTCCATGGACCGTAGCCTACCAGGCTCCTCAGTCCACAGAATTTCCCAAGCAAGAGTACTGGAGTGGGTTGTCATTTCTCCAGGGGATCTTCCCAACCCAGGGATCAAACCCAGGTCTCCTGCATTGCCAGCAGGCGCTTTACCGTCTGAGCCACCAGGGAAGCCTCAGTTGCGGTACAAGGGAGTCTAAAATGATGTTGTACCTGGAGGGCTATTTGCAAGATGAAAGGTTACCAGGGCAGTTCTTACAGTAAAGGGGATGATCCAGCAGAGGGAGAAACTCAGGATCGGGAAACCCTCAGCCTAAACTGGAGTAGGGAGAGGGCTGTGATGAAGACTGCATGTGGAGACACTGCCATCGGCAGGAGCAAGGCCCTTCATCCCAGTGATAACGGGGAAGGAAGGGAGGGTGAGCCCACGGAAAGACATGAGCTCTGTTATGGTGGCCAAGAGGGGAGGGTTTTATATGAGTTGCTTCTGTTCTGTCAGTGTAATGTGAGGCTGGGTGGTCTACCACGGGCAGAGTGTGGAAGGCCAGTGGTTGGCGTGTGCGCCAGGACTTTGAAATGAGAGAAGAAGTAAATAGTAACAGCCATTTTGAGGAATTGGGACACCAACACAGGATTTCAGAGAAGTGACTAAGATGACCAGGCTGATTAGAGGGCCCATTTGAGATTTGTGTTTATGAATTTAGTGTGCGGGAAATTCCCTGGAGGTCCAGTGGTTAGGGCTCCAAGCTTTCACTGTGGAGGATGCAGGTTCAATCCCTGGTCAGAGCACTAAGATCCCACAAACCTAGTAGCACCGCTAAAAAAATTTAAAAATAGAGATCTGTCAGCATGCTTATGTATTTTTCTTCAGCAATATTTAGCTATTTTTGGATTTTGTAAGAACTTTCTTTTTAAGATGATATATACCCTATCTCTTTATGATTAAATCCATTGAGGAAAAAATGTTACTTAATGTCAATGTGCATTCTATGATTAAAGAGAATATACACACAGAAAAAAATCTAGCTGTTTCGGTACAGGTAAGGATGTAGGAAATACTAAGTGTCAGATAATCTTTTTCTCAAATATATATGTATGTATTTTTTCAGAGACACTAAATGACTTAACAAAGAAAGACGAAGTATAAATTGCAAAGCTTTTACTGAAAATGTACTTTTTATAGCATTCATGATTTCACACCTGTGATTAACTAGCAATGATTTCAATACTTACAAACTCTTCTGCCTCTGAATTTGTGATAATGCATGAAACTAAGCTTATAACATTAAGAAAAAACAACAGCTCATCTAATCCATCTTTATATCCTTCATGACAGCAAGATGCACAATTGAGTTCTTTAAAAGGGCTAAAAGTGATTGACATAAATTCTGAGCTTATTTTTAAAGCTGTGTAAATGCAACATTTTTAAGACAACATTTAAAACAAAGGTCACACTTTATGAAAACAAAATTCTTAATTCAGGCTTTCTTCATTCTTAGTCATTTGGCATTCTGCTCCATTTAACATTTTATATTGCCCAACAAAGAGTGATTATCTTTCACTGTTTTTGGAGATGACTGAACAGATGACGGTGTTACGTGCCTACTACACAGGTGGGATCTTGCCTAAGATCAGTTTGCTTAAAGATATTATTTTGCTATATTTTTGTTGAATATTGGGGAGTACTTGTATGATTCAAGATGAAGTCTGTGCTATTTCTTTAAGAACTGAATGCTCTGGATATATATTTGATAATTAAGATTTTAGACAAATATTCACCAGCATTAGGTCTATTAAACTGAAATACACTGTGGGCCTAATATCAAATAATAAATACATGAAGTAAACATTAAGTATCTTAAAAGAAAGACCACATGATCCTTCTTCTGTAAAAAAAACATTATTTGTTTGAAAGTATGACCTTTCCCTCAACTATTACTTCCTGAATATGAAAAAGAGATAAAATGGGTTGAAGTAAAAACTCCAGCGCTACACTCCACAACCCTGAATGTAACTGGTGAGATCTTGGTTTTGACAATGACTTCTCCATGCCACCCTGTAGAGAAAGATGAAACAAATGGTAATAAGGTTGAAACATAGCTTCACTGTATTACATATATTTCAAGTCCTTTGGGAAAACAACATAGTTTATCAATACATGAAATAAAAGCTACAGACAGATCCAAGTATTGCTATTTATTACCTGGAGATATGTATACCAAGGACTTCACATCTCCCCCAAACCTTCGCTGGGGCACAGAACATCTGAGTACAAATGTTGAGTCCTGTGTAGTTCACAGCACAAATGCAAAGTGCATTCCATATTTACTTAATGACAAAAATAATGTCAAGATATGACAAGGAATTAGTATAAGGTGGAGAATCTTAAAACCTCTAGAAATTCCCAAAAATAAATTGAGGAGTAAAAGAATAAGATTTTGAATCCGTTAAAGTAGATTGTTTCTATGTTATACACCATTTAGCATGAATCCAAAGCTGCAATTTTCAGTTCTCAGTACCATACTTTGCTCTTTGGAAATATTCTCTCACCTCTTTCATAACAATAGGATAAAACAGCTCTCTCCTTTAATACTTAACGCATACCACACTCTGTAATGGGAACTAACATAGTGTTGTACATCCATTATATTTCAAACACAAACAAACAAAGCAATAAAGTCCTAGAAAAAGAGGTCAAATTTGTGGTTAGGTAGAGTGAGGGAAGGGGAATTGGATGAAGGCAGTCAAAGGTACTACAAACTTCCAGTTATAAGATAAATAAATACTAGGGATATAATGTGCAGCATGGGGCTTCCCTGGTGGCTCAGCAGTAAAGAATTTGCCTGCAATGCAGGAGATACAAATTCAGTCCCTGGGTTAGGAAGATCTCCTGGAGGAGGGAAGGGCAACCTGCCTCAGTATTCTTGCCTGGAATCATCCCATGGACAGAGGAACCTGGCAGGTAACAGTTTATTGATCACAAAAGTCAGACAGGACTTAGTGACTAAAGAGCAAAAACAAATATAAAGCATGATAAATATAATTAACACTGCTATAGTTTATATATGAAAAGTGTTAAAAAGAGAGTAAATCCTAAGAATTTTCACCACACACAAAATTTTTTTTATTTCTTTAATGTTGTATCCATGTGAGATAATGGATGTTCACTAAATTTATTGTGATACTGTTTCCTGATGTAAGTCAAATCATTATGCTATACACCTTGAACTTACATAGTGCTTTATGTCAATTACATCTCAATAAACTGAAAGGGGAAAAAAAACCACATACCATGCTCTAATGCCTTGTGGATCACTGACAACCCTCTTGGCACATGCTACAGCTTGAGTGATGTCATCTTGCAGCAAAGCTGAAAAAGAGGTGGTGAGAAGTGAAAATACCATTCATAGAAATGTTAAGTTTAGGCTCAGTCAGCTTTATTCTGTTAGGCTGAGGAAAGAACAACTAAAATAATTTTTAAGGGTCTGCTTATCTGTTGATGTTGGGGGAAACTCTTCATTCCATCCCATTTGGCATCTGTTTCTCATTTACCAAAGTCATTGGAAGCTCTGGAATTATTAATTAGCATGATAGAAGGTTTTCTTTTTACTGGGAACTATTGGAAAAAAAAAAAAAAGACAAACAAGCAGAAACTGGTCTAGCAGGTTTTTGCTCAGCAATTCAACGCTGGAAATTGATTCTAAAGAAATAATAAGAGATGTACTGAAAGACATGTATACAAACTGTTTCATAGCAATTAATAGAGGGCATAAATGGAACTAGCCTAAATGTTTAACAGTAAGAGTTAGGTTGATACATTATAGAGCATTTATATTGTGAAAATCTATTCATTTTTAAAAAACAATAAGGATTGGTATTTGTTGACAAAAATAATTTTGTGTAATAAAGACAAAATTGTAAAGCAGTGACTATAGTACAATTTCACTTTTGTTATGTGGGTACAAATGTGTATAATATAGCTTTACATTCATGTCCGGGATTGTTGTGTATTCCAAAAGAACATGTGGATACCAAAATTTCTCTATGGTCATACATGTCTGGGTAGTAAGAATTTTTATTCAATGACAACAGGTTATTCCATAATACAACATTTTTTAAATAAATTAACTGGATACAAAAGTATATTCTTAGACTCATCTTCACTATTAGGATTTGTAATATTTAAAAATTTAGCAGTATCAATTTTGCTATATTTCTCCAATATTTCAGGCACTAAAGATTCTACATGCTTTGGGAGGTTCAAAAAAAATGTAGGGGATATATGTGTACCAATGGCTGATTCACACTGAGGTTTGACAAAAAAGAACAAAATTCTGTAAAGCAATTATCCTTCAATTAAAAAATAAATAAATTAAAAAAATTTTTTTAAAGATTCCACATGCTTTCTCTATTTTAAAAGGAAATCAATAGAATACTTGTTTCACCTCAATTAAGCAAATTTAGAAATTAACTTGTTAGAATGACAATTTTTATATAGGAGCTGTGTTTTTGGAGATTTGTTCTAAAGAATTTATAAATGAAATGTCATAATGTTTCTAATTCACCTTAAAATCACTCAGCAAAAAGAAGTTTATATACATATATATATATATATATATATATACACATAAGTAAATATGCCAAAATGTTAACAACTGTTAAAGTACGTGATGAGCATATTGATGCTTATTATAGTAATGTTTCTAATTGTCCATATATTTAAAATATTTTATCGTAAAAAGTAAAAACAATTTTTTAAAAATACCATGTATATTCCTCCACTTTGATTAACTAGTAATTCTTTTGTTTTCCAATAAAGGAGGGTAGATTTTTAAAAAAAGACCACCCAACAAAATTATCGCTAATCCTCCCCAAACAAGGAAAGTAGAAGGAATGGCATTGTTTTCCAAAGTATCAATATGTCCAGTTATGATAAAGTGATAGGTCATTCCAGCAACTCCTGTATGTTAGCAAACAGCAAACTTTTATGATTAGAAACTGAAGAAATTAGGAGGAGGAGAATAGAGTTTCTAGATAATAAAATGGAGTTTTTATAGGTCCCTGATGAACCCTTCAAGATTTTTTTATTTCTATTGAATCTTGACCTATAGGATTGTTCCAATTTCCCCATAAGATGTTTATGGAAAAACCTGAACGAACTTTTTGGATAACTCAATAGGCATAACCAGGTGAGTCCTGTGCCATCACTCCACATTATCTTGTCTTACCGCTGCAGGGTATATGACAGGCATTAACTGCTCCTGGGGTTTTGCCATCATTACACCACCAGTGGCTATTGATTTGAAATATCCCATAATCAGTGCTTCTGTCTCCACTATTGTAGTTTGTATCTTGTGTGTTATAACTGCTTTCCCATCTGGCCAAACACATCCCTGAAAAAAACATATTTTGAGTAATAAAGAGTGAATCATGTGACTTACAGTTCATAGCATAATCAGTTCTACTTAACTAGTTCTATTTTACTAACGACTTACTTTACAAGTATAAAGATGCATTTTACTTGTAAAGTGTTTTAACACTTTGGTGTTAAAGGTCCCTTCAGAAAATTCTTTTATTAGCAAATGATTTGGTAATACAAATGAAAAAGATAACATATTTTTAAAAATATCTTCCATTGCTATTACACTTTCCTTACTACTAACACCCAGGTAGGATTAAGCCTAGAACAGAAAAATCAACAGAGTTGTTGAGTGGGTTTGGTCATTAGCAGCAGATGCATATGTTAATGGAAAAATGCTTTTTATCAGAAAAAAATAAGGATTTTCTGGGAGAAAGAAAATTTATGATACCGAAGGCGAATTTGGGTATCAAATTATAATGCAGGCAAGAATCATAGAATAGGAAAGGCTGGGTCATCCATCCATCCATCTAGCAATTGGCTAACTCATTCAAAAATATTTATGGAGGAGAAATGTCTGAATTCAGTACGAAAACTACAGTGATGACATTGACAAATATGGACTAAAATACAAAGGAAATTTTCCTTATGGCACATCTTAAATTCTGTGGAAGAAAATGAAAAATAATTAATGAACTAGAGTCAGAATAATAAAATGTCATTTCATGCTGCATTTCAGGGATCCTTATATAGATATTGATTGAGGGGAGATAGTTCTACTGTCCCTGTTTTAAGAGTTCAATGGAATTTTTAAAAAACCTTGATGTTAAAAGTGCAACATCATGTTAGGGGGATTAAAAATGAGAAAAATACTGCCTTATTCAGAACCCAAGATCCAAATTAGAAATGGCTAGAGTCAAACAACAAAGGCTTGACAGACATGTTCCAGGTGCTAAAATGTATCTTATAGTCAGTCTACATGCGCCAGTTGTCAAATTTAGTAGCACTAGAGGAGTACATGGGAACCTTGCATGCTTAGAATGATGTAGAATTTGACCCACCATGCCTCATTCCTTCACCTGGTACATCTGATTCTAAAAGAACAAGTGGATACTTTTAACCATTGTAAGTGTATAAGCTTTTGAACTGTGGTGTTGGAGAAGACTCTTGAGAGTCCCTTGGAGTGCAAGGGGATCCAACCAGTCCATCCTAAAGGAGATCAGTCCTGGGTGTTCTTTGGAAGGACTGATGCTGAAGCTGAAACTCCAATCTTTTGGCCACCTGATGTGAAGAGTTGACTCATTGGAAAAGACCCTGATGCTGGGAAAGATTGAAGGCAGGAGGAGAAGGGGACGACAGAGGATGAGATGCTTGGATGGCATCACCAACTCAGTGGACATGGGTTTGGGTGGACTCCGGAAGTTGGTGATGGACAGGGAGGCCTGGTGTGCTGTGGTTCATGAGGTCGCAGAGTCGGACACGACTGAGCGACTGAACTGAACTGAACTGAAGTGTGTAAACCCTCCAAGAAAGAAAAAAACATTCACTCAAAGACCCTTTCTTTTGGTTCATCCTCTATTAGTATCTGTTCTACACCTAGCTAACTATTTGAAAGGATGAAAAAGAGTTAACTTACAGTTTGCCAGGCTGATTCCCCTAAAGCCATCCATTCCAAATCTTTTCAGAGTTCTGGCAAGCTCACATCTCTCAAAGACCTTGCCTTGGACAGCGACCGAAAGGAGGAGAAGCCCCAGAATAAGGAGAGCCTTCATGTTGACTGAGAAGCCAGACCTCCAGGCTGACCAGGGGAGCTGGCCCTGCTTTTTAACATCTTTTCACTTCCTTCTTATGCGACTGGTTTGGGAGCTCCACCCTCTGAGACGTGGAAAACAGGAAATGTTGATTGGTTCACTAACTTTAAATTTTTCTTTCTTATGTTTGAAGAGGGACATTCTGACGTCCTAAGAATTAATCTGCAAGAAAATAGTGAAATGACATTACTTAAAGACATTGCTCAGGACTAATTGGGATTAGCACTATTGCCAAAAGCAGAACTTTTTCCTATTTTATTATGAATTTGAGCAAGTATAAAAAAAACCTGAATGAACATTTGACTCAACTGAAAATGAATTCCAATCTTTCATTACATTTTTCTTCATTAAGTTGCTTTATGTGCCTTCTGTATGTTGCCTTCATCTTTTTCCTTTAAGATTATTTTATATACACTTTCCACAAAAGAACATTGCCTGTTGTTCAGATAGGTATATAGTACAACACTATGTTGTTCGGCCAAATTCCATTCCTAACTTCTTGGTTACTCTTGTAAATTCTTAATTTATAAATCAATGTTTCGCTATTAGAAGTAAGCCTCGTGCAAATAACATTCTTAACTCCATGAACTGTGAACTTCCAGATGTTCAAGCTGGTTTTAGAAAAGGCAGAGGAACCAGAGATCAAATTGCCAACATCCACTGGATCATGGAAAAAGCAAGAGAGTTCCAGAAAAACATCTAGTTCTGCTTTATTGACTATGCCAAAGCATTTGACTGTGTGGATCACAACAAACTGTGGAGAATTCTTCAAGAGATGGGCATACCAGACCACCTAACCTGCCTCTTGAGAAACCTGTGTGCAGGTCAGGAAGCAACAGTTAGAACTGGACAGGGAACAACAGACTGGCTCCAAATAGGAAAAGGAGTACGTCAAGGCTGTATATTGTCACCCTGCTTATTTAACTTATATGCAGAGCACATCATGAGAAACGCTGGGCTGGAGGAAGCACAAGCTGGAATCAAGATTGCCGGGAGAAATATCAATAACCTCAGATATGCAGATAACACCACCCTTATGGCAGAAAGTGAAGAGGAACGAAAAAGCCTCTTGATGTAAGTAAAAGAGGAGAGTGAAAAAGTTGGCTTAAAGTTCAACATTCAGAAAATGAAGATCATGGCATCCAGTCCCATCACTTCATGGCAAATGGATGGGGAAACAGTGGAAACAGTGTCAGAATTTGTTTTTGGGGCTCCAAAATCACTGCAGATGGTGACTGCAGCCATGAAATTAAAAGACGCTTACTCCTTGGAAGAAAAGTTATGACCAACCAACATAGCATATTCAAAAGCAGAGACATTACTTTGCCAACAAAAGTCCATCTAGTCAAGGCTATGGTTTTTCCAGTGGTCATGTATGGATGTGAGAGTTGGACTGTGAAGAAAGCTGAGCACTGAAGAATTGATGCTTTTGAACTGTGGTGTTGGAGAAGACTTTTGAGAGTCCCTTGGACTGCAAGGAGATCCAACCAGTTCACTCTAAAGGAGATCAGCCCTGGGTGTTCTTTGGAACGAATGATGCTAAAGCTGAAACTCCAGTACTTTGGCCACCTCATGAGAAGAGTTGACTCATTGGAAAAGACTCTGATGCTGGGAGGGATTGGGAGCAGGAGGAGAAGGGGACGACAGAGGATGAGATGGCTGGATGGCATCACTGACTCGATGGACATGAGTTTGAGTGAACTCTGGGAGTTGGTGATGGACAAGGAGCCCTGGAGTGCGATTCATGGTGTCGCGAAGAGTCGGACATGACTGAGCAACTGAATTGAACTGAACTGAATTCCTTTCTGACAAAGCCTTACTTCACGTTTTCATGTTAGAGCATAAAGAGTCATTGTAAAGCAAGGGAATTTTACAGCAAAAAAAACCCAAAAAAAACAGAATATGCCACCCCAAGAATCTTCCCCTTTGACACAAGAAAAATTTTGAGCTGAAGGCAATGCAGAAGAAGAAGATCCAAGAAAAGTTCTCTGTTCTCCCCCTATTTTCCTGAAAGCAGCACATAAATTTGTGCAAGAATTAATCATCAACATCCCTAGACACATATTAGGCCCAAGTCAGGACTAGAGAACTCTGGAAAACAACCTATACTGACTAGCTATTATTTTCCATTCGTTTCTGATGTATTTATTGTACCACTATTTGCTGCCCTTGGAAGCCCAGTACTCTTTGCCTCTGTCTTGTAGTTCCCCTAAAAATATATTGTTCTTTGGTTAAGATGATCTGTAAGTCCAAGTCCTAGACACCTCTTTGAGTTACTCACCACTTTCATTTCTCATAAGTATATATGAGATGTACATGTTAATATACTCATTTCCTTTTCTCTTGTTAAGCTGTCTTTTTGTTACAGAGTCCCAGCCAAAAACCTAAAATAGTGAAAGGAAACAAACATTTCCCCCTGTACAGTTTCTGGTGAGGAGGATGGGACCGTGAAAGGCTAGAACACTCCATTCTCCCTGGCGACTGCAATTGAAATATGGGATAACAGACAGCAGACCAGCAGAAGGTACAGATTCTTACCATGTCAGTCTCCCAGCTCTTTCTCTGTAGTGCACAGACAAGAGAGGAGGATAAAACTTTCTCCTTTTCCCTTCCTTTCCAAATTCACAGTGGCAGAAGAAAAACATTTGTGAAAACAGACCTTGAATTGTGATTCTCGTGAATCTGTTTTTGTTAATCAGCCCCTATGGTTACTGACTCTTAGCCTCGCAGGAAGAGTTACGTTTTCCTTTGTCGTCTGTCATAAGGACGAAAAACCATAAGATGAGAATCTCCATTTGTTTTGTTTTCTCTTCTGAGAACTTGGCTTTGTCACCAGTGAGAATACTCCCTTTGTGGGGTTGGCGGGGTGCAGGTTGTCAGGCTTGCATCAGCAGTTAGCCAGCCAGCCAGCTAGCAGCCGAAGACATGAAGGGACAGGCAATATTCTCTTTGTCCAACCATGCTGGCTGTCAGGGAAATTTGTCTTAATGAAGTGTCTCAGGTCATAAGAGGCCTTTAGGGCCTCTACCTTTGCTGCCTGGTTTGTGAAGGAAAAATTCTCCTCTCAGTATCACCTTTCTGGTAGCATAGGTTAGGAGGTCAGTTATGTAAGGTGTCCCACTTTGCAGGACATAGAGCTTTCTTTGTCACCTGAGACGAGGAAGGTCTTTGTTTCTTAGGCTTTCTCTGGAGTGGCTCTGCATCTTGAGAGGCCTACGTTTCTTAAGGGACAGCTCTTGCGTCCTAATAGTATAAGCTCTAATATTGGTTTTAAGCTCTTGTAAGCCCTAATATTGGTTTTAAGCCATGAAAAAGGCTCACTGGCTCAGACTCACAGTTGGAATAGATCTATTGAAGACTTGAACTTTTACACCTAAAAGGACTTTTAAGATAGCTCTCATCTTAAACAAGTGTCCTACAGGTACCAATGGGAAGATCAAATTGAGAAAAAAAAAAAAAAAGGAAAGAAAGAGAGAAAAGATAGAAATAGATACAGAAGGTACAGGGTTTTCCTGATGGCTCAATGGTAAAAAATCTGCCTGCCAATGAGGGGGACCCTGGGTCAGGAAGATCCCTTAGAGAAGGAAATGGCTACTCACTCCAGTATTTATGCCTGGAAAGTCCCATGGACACAAGAGGAGCCTTGTGGGTTACAGTCCACAGGATTGCAAAGTCAGACATGACTGAGCGACTGTGTGAAAGAAAAACAAAACACTTCCTTAACTTTCTCAACAAGGTTAGCAGGGGAACATCAGAGGACTGTCAAGAGCTACAGCTGGCACTCAAGCAGGTATAAAACTTACAGAAATATTGATAGCCAGGAAATAGCTTTGACAAAGGTCCAGAAAAGGCACATGAAGGTTTGATTTATTGTCCTTTACTTTGTAAAGCCAACCCCACCAGGTCCAGACATCCCATATTTTGGGCCTGCACTACCAAAAAAGTGTCAACATTGTTGAGTTCTCCTATCCTCCTGTTAAACAAAGGGAAAATGTAATAATGATGATCTTAGGTTTCTGATAAGGGCAAATATACCCTTGAGTTCCATCTCATATAAGACCCACAGTCCCTTCTCTGACCCTTGGAAATATTGATCTTACTGTATCTTTGAAATGTAAGCACCCAAAGAGATCCTTGTTGCTAAAGCAATTCAGTTCAATTCAGTCACTCAGTTGTGTCTGACTCTGCCGCCCCATGAACCACAGCACTCCAGGCCTCCCTGTCCATCACCAACTCCCGGAGTCCACCCAAACCCATGTCCATTGAGTTGGTGATGCCATCCAACCATCTCATCCTCTGTCGTCCCCTTCTCCTCCTGCCCCCAATCCCTCCCAGCATCAGGGTCTTTTCAAATGAGTCAGGTCTTCGCATCAGGTGGCCAAAGTATTGGAGTTTCAGCCTCAACATCAGTCTTTCCAATGAACACTCAGGACTGACCTCCTTTAGGATGGACTGCTTGGATCTCCTTGCAGTCCAAGGGACTCTCAAGAGTCTTCTCCAGCACCACAGTTCAAAAGCATTAATTCTTCAGCACTCAGCCTTCTTCACAGTCCAACAATCACATCCATACATGACCACTGAAAAACCATAGCCTTGACTAGACAGATCTTTGTTGGCAAAGTAATGTCTCTGCTTTTGAATATGCTGTCTAGGTTGGTCATAGCTTTCTTTCCAAGGAGTAAGCATCTTTTAATTTCATGGCTGCAGTCACCATCTGCAGTGATTTTGGAGCCCAGAAAAATAAAATCAGCCATGGTTTCCACTGTTTCCCCATCTATTTGCCATGAAGCGATGGGACCAGATGCCATGATCTTCGTTTTCTGAATGTTGAGCTTTAAGAAAACTTTTTCACTCTCCTCTTTCACTTTCATCAAGAGACTCTTTAGTTCTTCACTTTCTGCCATAAGGGTGGTTTCTTCTGCATATCTGATGTTATTGATATTTCTCCCGGCAATCTTGATTCCAGCTTGTGCTTCCTCCAGCCCAGCGTTTCTCATGATGTGCCCTGCATATAAGTTAAATAAGCAGGGTGACAATATACAGCCTTGATGTACTTCTTTTTCCTATTTGGAGCCAGTCTGTTGTTCCCTGTCCAGTTCTAACTGTTGCTTCCTGACCTGCACACAGGTTTCTCAAGAGGCAGGTTAGGTGGTCTGGTATGCCCATCTCTTGAAGAATTCTCCACAGTTTATTGTGATCCACACAGTCAAAGGCTTTGGCATAGTCAATAAAGAACAAATAGATGTTTTTCTGGAACTCTCTTGCTTTTTCCATGATCCAGCAGATGTTGGCAATTTGATCTCTGGTTCCTCTGCCTTTTCTAAAACCAGCTTGAACATCTGGAAGTTCATGGTTCACATATTGCTGAAGCAATTACAGGACCGGAAACAAACAAATATGAGAGATAGTTTTTTAAGAAAACAAACCGTTTGATATTTTCATAAGCTCCCTTGCCCCAAATTTTGTCCATAGCCTCCACAAGATTATTCATTCAAGACAAGTAAAATTCTTAATAGTCTTTTCCACAAATATTGGCAAAAGGCTTTAGCCACCTGAGTGGGTAAATTTAACTTGTTCTATCTGCCAAAAATCCCATTTAGGTCTTCTATAAGCTAGAAAGTTTTTGTACTACTGTACTGGATATGTGGCTAAAATTTTTAAATGAAAGCTATGAGATCACAGTTTGCATCAGTCTCTATCTATATATCCATGTATATCTATGTATGTATGTTATGTATGTGTGATATTTTTATTCCTCTGGATAGTATTTGTAAAAACTTGTGAAAGACCTCTATTTAACTGGCTTAAAGACAATACAAGCACTTATTTAAACTAAGACTAGTCAAATAAGTTTATGTTGTCTCTACTTTATGCTTGAAATTATAAAATTATAAATTCTACTCAAGAACTAAATTTACAATAGAAATTATTTCCTTAATGTATGTCAATATGGTAGAGAAAAAAGTCATCTTTAAATTATTAGATTCTTTACTTCTGTAAGTTTTGCTACTTGCCTAGTTTGTCAACAAGAAAAATAACATAAAATGATGGTTAATTTTTAATATCATTAAATTTTCATGGCGACTCAAGCATAATTGTTAAGTACACATGAATTAAATAGATATAAGTGGTAGAAATGTTCGTAAATGAATTTTGCAGGTATCATTCATAAAATGTGTCTGCTTAAAAATAGTTTTCAAAATCTTTTTGTAACATTAACTTTAAATGATATTCATTGATATCTAGTTCATTTCCAAATAAAATAGTGAAATATTAATTGCCAAACACATGTTTAAGTTTATATGCTTTTCACCTCTTATTACAGAGAAACTAAAGGTATTTGGGTTTGTTAATAACATGTTGTTTTTACCACTTAAAAAAAATTGTACTATGAAAAGGCATATGTCTTTAAAAATCACGAAGTGATATATTCCTGGAAATTCCCTGGTAGTCCTATGGATAGGACTTGGCGCTTTCACTGTTGTGGTCTGGGTTCAATTCCTGGTTGGAGAACTAAGATCCTGTGGCGTCCACACAGCACAGCCAATAAATAAAGATATAAAAATTTAAAAGAGCAAATAAGATAAAAGATAAGGGTTCTAGTAAACAGGATTTTAATACAGGAGAAAGGAGAAGGGAAATTATTGAGATGAAGGGAACAGTAACCCTAAGGACTCCCTGGGGGAAAGCCAAGTTAAAGAAGTCCTGGAAGGCTTCCCTAGGGGTGCAGGGGATAACAATCCTCCTGCCAACAGCGGGCATGCGGGTTCGATCTCCAACTGGGAAGATTCCACATGCCGGAGCAACTCAGCCCGGGCGCCACTACTCCTGAGCCTGCCAGCGGCAACTACCGAAGCCCAGGTACCTAGAGCCTGTACTCTGCAACAGAAGCCAGCACAGTGAGAAGCCCAGTCACCACAATAAAGAGTAGCTCCCCACCCACTGCAACTAGAGGAAGTCCACGTGCAGCAGCAAAGACCCAGCACAACAAAAAATAAACGTTAGTTGACTAATTTTTAAAAACCCTACTACAAATGTGTGTAATAGACAAGCTTAAAAAAAAAAATGTCCTGGAATGTTTGAAACTATTGAAAGGAGTTTGACAACTCTGACTGAGATCTAGGGCGATGAATTAATACATGAATAAGTAAATGGAAGACTATGCAAACAAAAAGTAAGGCAATTGTCAATTCCAAGAAAACTAAAACACAAGAAAAGAAGATATACAACCAAATTATACGATCATAGTATACTCATCTGTGAGAGTTTGTACATGCTTGTAAAGGGGAACAAGACATGGGGAGTCCAGAGAGCTAAATCTTCATCTTCCTTGGCGGAAATCAGTAGAAAATACCCATGATTGAAAATAAAAAATGAATAGAATAATCATACTCTTGACATATATGGCCATAATAATAAAATAGAACTAAAGAAGCTAAAAATACCTAAGAAGTTGAAAGACATTGCCTCTAGTGTTGGGAATTGGATAAGAAAGTTTAGGGCTATCTTTCAGCATTTAACTTATAACACCTCATTTGACTTTAAAAAATGTGCATATGTATTTTATGATTAAAAAAACTTTAAAACGTCTTATGTAAGAAAAAGGACTAAAAGATACACACCAGAATGTTTATACTGACACTCTTCAGAATTTTATTCAACTTGTATATTTTGGCATTTTCCAAGTTTTGTTCTTTCAGCATATATTACTTTTATAATTAGCAAAATAATAAATAATTACACATACAGAGAGGAGTGTGCAGAATCACTAAAAAAAGAATGATTTTTTTGAAGTCCTCAACATTCCTCTGTGTATATGAACTCACCCATATTGGTAGAAATAGTCTGCCAATTAACTTTAAATTTATCCTTCTTTCATGCAGCTCATCTGTACCCAGATCAGTGGTCTCTTAAGCTTCAATAGAAAGGAGTTAAATATTAATTTTCAATGAACTTCATGAGATGCATTAAAATGGCATATAAGCTATAGAAAAAGAAACATGAGAGAATATGTCAGAACAATCCTGTTTTGTTTAGGATCATTTTTATTGTATCATTAACTTTCTTAAAAGACTGAAAAATACTCTTATAAGAATAGAATTTATATGTCTTGGAATAAGAGATAAGTTGCCAAGCTCCTGGAACACTGTCCCATCCAGGCCTTCATTTGGGAGATTATATTATTGAAGGAGGATAAAGCAGGAAGAAACATTTCCTGAGGCCTGGGTACTTGAGGAGGCAAATTTGGCCAGATCTGAGATGACAGTGGTAACAGGCTTGAGAAGTGGCAGGGCCCTGCATCCCACTCCGTGGGGGTCCCAGAGCAGTGGTAAGAGGTCTCTTGGATGGCATGCAGCTGCTGGGAAAGTGAACATGAATTGCTCTCCCTTGGGAATCAATAAAGCTTTTTTAAAAAATATTTATTTATTTGGTTGTGCTGGGTCTCAGCTGCAGCAATGTGAACTCTTAGTTGCAGCATGTAGGATCTAGTTCATTGACCAGGGATTGAACCCAGGCCCCCTGCATTGGGAGCACAGAGTCTTAGCCACTGGACCACCAGACAAGTCCCTCAACGAAGCTTCGAGAAAGAGCTTCTGCCTTCGAGTGAACCATGTCAGCCTGGGAAATTACCATCATATGAACATCTCAGTGATGGACTGAAACTCTAAGGTCTTCCTCAAGTTTTCTGGGCTTTGTCCTTTCTTGAGATGCTTGTAAGCTCCTGGGCAGGGGATAAGCTAAAGAAGTTTTACAACACCATCTTTTGGGGAAATGGGGCTTAGAGACAAATTTTGTTAGATTTAGAAAAATAAAGCAAAGTGATGGTTCTTGCACCCATTTATAGTATAGCAAATTTAGACCCTCTGCACTATTTGACCTAGACTTACCTTCTCTGAATGTGACTGCAGAGTGGGAAGTGAGATGGTTCTTGAGAGCCCTAGAGATGAAACTACTTTCCTGAAAATGGCTCTTCGATTTAATGATTTTGGTCACCACTGACCCTGGAGGTAAGCCACGGTGTTTTTAATTCTCAGTGACTCAGACCTCTCTGTCTTGATAATCTTGTTTCACTATAATCTATCCCATCACTTTTTTGCTGTTGTTGTTCCTGCAATCTGGTTTTTATTTTCTTGTCATTCAGTCACTCAGTGGTGTCTGACTCTTTGCAACCCCATGGACTGCAGCATGCCAGGCTTCCCTGTCCTTCATTATCTCCTGGAGCTTGCTCAAACTCATGTCCATTGAGTTGATGATGCCATTCAACCATCTCATCCTCTATTGGCCCCTTCTCCTCCTACCCTCAATCTTTCCCAGCATCAGGGTCTTTTTCAATGAATCAGCTTTTCGCATCAGGTGGCCAAAGTATTGGAGCGTCAGCTTCAGCATCAGTCCTTCCAATGAATATTCAGCACTGATTTCCTTGAGGACTGACTGGTTTGATCTCCTTGCAGTCCAAGGGACTCTCAAGAGTCTTCTTCAATACCACTATTCGAAAGCATCAGTTCTTAGGCACTCAGCTTTCTTTATGGTCCAGCTCTCACATCCATACATAACTACTGGAAAAACCACAGCTTTGACTACATAAAACTTTGTTGGCAAAATGATGTCTCTCCCTTTTCTAAATTAAAATCTATTTGTGTCAATATATGAAGGACATGAAAAACTATATGCAAATAGCATAACCTCAGGAAGTATTAATAACTGACACTGGTAAAAAAAAAAAGACCGTATTAATGAAAAGAGGCATTGGAATGAGTTTTGTCAAAGATTGTAAATAGTCACTTGCTATGAAGCAGTGCCATTCCGTGGTCAGGGCAGCTCCTCTCATTAGCCAGCTGACACTGTCCTTGTGTAGTTTGGCTCAGGGGTGCAGAGGACCTAGTCTCATCTCTGCTGTGGCAGCATGGCTGCTAGGAGAATTTGGAAGAGGCAGGGGAGATGGGAGGGCTGGCATGTGGGGTAAGGGACACAGCTGGACTCTCCCAGGGAGCCCAGATGCTGAAAGCTGAAGATGGAGTAATTTCTAATGGAGCTGTGTAATAGCCCTGTGAAACAGGACCAGCATCCAGCTGCTCCCAGCAAGTCCAGCATCCTAGCCACAGGTCAGAGTGGCTCTCTGTGTGGACATTCCCTGACTCAGGGCAGTGCTTCACCCTAATCCAAAGCTGGCATTTTGTTGGCCAGGTTCTTGGGTCATTGAAAAATGGTAAATGATTTGGGTTTGCCTAATCCAAACCAGTGTGTCTTTTTTGAGGATTAGTGATCACTTTCTGTTCTTTTAGCTCTCAATGTCTCTGTAATTTCAGTTCCCGCTCTTTGCAAAATAGATCGAACAAGCAAGATGCTTTCCTGCATCTCATAACACCACCCAAACTCCAGAAATCATCTAACTTTTGTACTTAATTTACTATGTAGTCTTGGTGTTTTTGTGTTTTGAGTCAGATACTCAGTTCATGGGCTTTCCAGGTGGCTCAGAGATAAAGAATCTGCCTGCCAAGCAGGAGACGTGAGTTTGATCCCTGGCTCAGGAAAATCTCCTGGAGAAGGAAATTGCAACCTACTCCAGTATTCTGGCTTGGGAAATCCCATGGACAGAGATGCCTTGCAGGCTACAGTCCTTAGGGTCGCAAAGGAATCAGACACAACATAGCGACTAAAAAACAACAATCTGTTCATACTGAGAAAAAATACTACTACTTAATATACACAAGAGAAATTATTTCTACTGTGGTGTCAATACTGTGCTATAAAAGTTATTGTGGTCTCGCACAGAGCCACAACTTACTGACCCATGAATTGATCTTTAAGCCTAAAACAGTACCAGCCTAGTCATCTGCCAGGTGCTTTACTGCTAATCACAGAGGAGACTCTACCATTCTTCACCCTTGCCATGCATCACTCTCTTTCGTCTTTGTTCCTGCTGTCTCCTCAATGTGCTGTGCAGACAATGGAAGAAATAATAGGTGCTGGTGTCAAAGACAACGCTGGGGGGTGAGCAGAACCAGACCTAAAAGCTTAATCCCCGAAACAGTAAAGTTCAGCAATTAATCCCAAAGACAATGGAAAGTATTCATGAGTATTAAACTGGAAGGTAACTGGATCAAAATCTTAAAACAAAGTAAATTAACACTCTCGATTGCATTCAGGGACTGCTGCTAGAAAACTATACGAGTAATTCAGATGGCAGATGAAGTGGGAAGTGGATAATAGAACTAGGAGAATTCAAGAGATATTTAGGAGGTTTGAATAGTCAAGATTGGAGACTATTTTGAGACACAGGGATAAAAGGAAAGGTATATAATGCTAGCTTTTTTTTTTTACTCAAATGCTTGCAATGTGTTAGCCACTTAATAAACATTATTTATAATTCTTTCAGGGGTCTTAAAGATAGGTATTATGTCCATTTTACAAATGAAAAACTATGTCTCCCAGAGGAGAAAAGTCCTGCCCCAAGACATACAGATAGTGAGTGGGGGAGCTGGGAGTTAGATTCAGGTCAGGTCCATGGTCTTTTCAGTTTACCTCGGTACCTTGAAGTTCAAGTGAAAGGGAAGAAATTCTCTCACAACACACTATAACTTCTTTGTCTACCTCTTGCTGATTTTAGTTCCCAATATAATTATACAAATCCATTTTATGTGTTTTAAGTGTGATTTTCATCTAAGAGGTTAATCTAACTCCAGGCAATGCCGTTAAACAATCAGAGACTATTTCAAAATCAGTATTCTTTTTTTGCTAAACAGAGATGTTACTTATTTATTTTTGGCTGCATGGGTCTTAATTGCCACAGGTGGGCTTTCTCTAGCTGCGACGAGTGGGGGCTGCTCTCTAGTGCTTGGGCCTCTCATTCCCGTGGCTTCCCTTGTTGCACAGCACTGCTCTAGGCACTCTGGCTCCAACAGCTGCGGCTCCCAGGCTCTAGAACACGATCTCAGCGGTGTGGCACTGGGGTTATCTGCCAGGTGGCACATGGGATCTTCCTGGACCAGGGATCAAACCCATGTGCCCTGCATTGGCAGGTAGATTTTTAACCACTGGACCACCAGAGAAGCCCCTAAAAATCAATTTTCTTAATGTGAGTACAACTGATAATTGTGGAAAGTTTTTTATTTCTTTGTGCATACTTTCTTTGTACTATTTACAAAGTACATTTAAACTTTCAGATTCAATGAAATTATAACTTTAGAGTTCACTTCCCTTTTTCACATTATGAACAGATATTTCCCTTCCCACATGGGTCAGGTTACAAAAATCCTTCCTCAATTTACACAAAAATTGGGGATTCATCATTGAGAAATTGTAATGAAATAAGTAACTGATTTTTCAAACATGTGATAAAACATAATCTTGTTGACAAAGAGATGGGAATGTTCCTATTTTCGTTTGCTCTTTCTAGAAGAGTATTCTGATTTCATTTCTCTGTTAAGTATGACTTTTGAGTTTAAGGTTTGATCTTTTTAGTTGTGCCAAATCAACTGCATATCATTAAAGTTCTTTCACTGAACTAAAACGCAGTGATTTCAATCTGTAAATTAGCTCTGGTAACATTACAAAATGCTGAGAAGAGAAGAAATAGTTGGAAATATGGGAATAAGGTAATGTACCTGGATCGTATTTTTTTCCCTTTCTTGACAAACAAATATTTTATTTCTCCTCTTAAGAAGCAAATAAGATAATATGCTCAACTTCATATTAACAACAATTTATCTGTACACACTGAATTGAAGATGCTTCTGTTCTCTCTTTGACATCACTCTAAATGAAGATGCAGCCACAAATTATTTCACCCCAACACCTCACCTCAAGTCAATATCATACCTCTGTAAGGTGGCTGGTTGCTGGCATGTGAGTGGTCTATTTCCAACTCTGTTAAATAGGAAGTGAACTCACAAACACAGCATCATTTTTCACACTGTCTCACATGAGCTGAACCAGAGATTATGAGGGCTAGTATCAGTGCTTTATACATTTATTTTGGAAAATAATTTCCTTGACTGCTGATTCAAAAGGATTTTCAATTAAAGAGTCACTTATTAATAGTAAATGAGAAATACTGTAAGAATATGGAATGATAAACTCTGCATACAGAATCTATGTGTTATCTTAGTAATTTTTATGTAAATCTCAAACTATTCTAAAATTAAAAGTTTCAGTTCAGTTCAGTTTAGTTCAGTCGCTCAGTCATGTCCGACTCTTTGCGACCCCATGAATTGCAGCACGCCAGGCCTCCCTGTCCATCACCAACTCCCGGAGTTCACTCAAACTCACATCCATCAAATCGGTGATGCCATCCAGCCATCTCATCCTCTGTCATCCCCTTCTCCTCCTGTCCCCAATCCCTCCCAGCATCAGAGTCTTTTACAATGAGTCAACTCTTCACATGAGGTGGCTAAAGTACTGGCATTTCAGCTTCAGCATCATTCCTTCCAAAGAACACCCAGGACTGATCTCCTTTAGAATGGACTGGTTGGATCTCCTTGCAGTCCAAGGGACTCTCAAGAGTCTTCTCCAACACCACAGTTCAAAAGCATCAATTCTTCGGCGCTCAGCTTTCTTCACAGTCCAACTCTCACATCCATACATGACCACAGGAAAAACCATAGATTTTTTTTAAAAAAAGTATAAGAGAGAACATAGTATGTTCTGGAAATCTCCTTTGAAGTGGGGAGTGGAAGTGAAGAATTTGGCTAGGTAGGCAAAAGACCTTTTATGCTATTCAAAGGAGATTCAATACATAAATTGTATAGGCTGGATGAGGATTCCTAGATCTGTGGATGGGCTTCAGGGGTGTTGCAAAACCTCCTGAGTTGTATAAGATTATATTGTCTGAATGTGTATAGTATGTTTTTCTCTGAAGAAAGTTAAAAACTTTAATTATTATTCAATTATTCTTAAAGGGAAAAGCACATAAAATTGTTAATAATCACTGCTGAAGGTAATGTTGAAATTGAAATATTTCGAGCAAGAGATATGAAACAATTCTATTTTTGTGTGCAAAAAAGATCCCTTCTTGGTAGTCCAGACTATAGTGATAATGTGTATGTATTTGGAGAAGGAAGGCAGGAGTTAAAGCCAAGATGGTGATAAAGACCATGATCTTCAGACTTTTTTGAATTGTGGTCTACTTTGCAGGGGAAAGGAATGACCCCATAAGATACCCTACCCTACTGTTGCCACTTTCCTGAGAAAAAAATTACTCAGTCTTTGGGATGAAATGTCATTTTTGTAAACCAAAGTTTGATGGGATTATATATACATCAACTTTATCATTGTAGATAAATGCACTGTACAAAAAAGGTCTCAATGACCCATATAACCACAATGGTGTGATCACTCACCCAGAGCCAGACATGCTGGAGTGTGAAGTCAAGTGGGTCTTAGGAAGCATTACTACAAATAAAGCTAGTGGCAGTGATGGAATTCCATCTGAGCTATCTAAAGTCCTAAAAGATGATGCTTTAAAGTTCTGCTCTCAATATGGCAGCAAATTTGGAAAACACAGCAGTGGCCACAGGACTGGAAAAGGTCAGTTTTCATCCCAATTTCAAAGAAGGGCAGTGCTAAAGAATGTTCAAACTACAGTACAACTGTACTCATTTCACATGCTGGCAAGGTAATGCTCAAAATCATTTAAGCTAGGCTTCGACAAGATGTGAGTCGAGCGATTTCAGATGTACAAACTAGATGTAGAAAAAGCAGAGGAACCAGAGATCAAGTTGGTAACATCCGTAGGATCATAGAAAAAGCAAGGAAATTCCAGAACATCTACTTCTGCTTCATTGAGCACGCTAAAGCCTTTGATTGTGTGGATCACAACAAACTGTGGAAAATTCTTAAAGAGATGGGTATACGAGACCACCTTACCTATCTCCTGAGAAACCCGTATACAGGTCGAGAAGCAACAGTCAGAACTGGACATGGAACAATGGACTGGTTCAAAAATGGGAAAGGAGTATGTCAAGGCTGTATATTGTCATCCTGCTTATTTAACTTATATGCGGAGTACATCATGCGAAATGCTGGGCTGGATGCAGCTCAAGCTGGAATCAAGATTGCCAGAAGAAATATTAATAACCTCAGATATGCAGATGACACTACCCTAATGCCAGAAAGCAAAGAGGAACTAAAGAGCCTCTTAATGAAGTTGAAAAAGGAGAGAGAAAAAGTTGCTTAAAAGTCAACATTCAAACAACTAAGATCATAGCATCCAGTCCCATCATTTCATGGCAAATAGATGGGGACGGGGGCGGGGGGGGGGGGGGGGGGGGCGGAGCATGGAAACACTGACAGATTTTATTTTCTTGGGCTCCAAAATCACTGCAGATGGTGACTGCAGCCATGAAATTAAAAGATGTTTGTTTCTTGGAAGAAAAGTTATGACAAACCTAGGCAGTGTTTTAAAAAGCAGAGACATCACTTTGCCAACAAAGGTCTGTCTAATCAAAGCTAAGGTTTTTCCAGCAGTCATGTATGGAAGTGAGAGTTGGACCATAAAGAAGGCTGAGCAATGAAGAATTGATGCATTTGAACTGTTATGCTGGAGAAGACTCTTCAGAGTCCTTCGGTCTGCAAGGAGATCAAATCAGTCCATCCTAAAGGAAATCAGTCCTGAATAGTCACTGGAAGGACTGATGCTGAAGCTGACGCTCCAATATTTTGGCCATGTAATGCAAAGAACTGACTTATTGAAAAAGACCCTGATATTGGAAAACACTGAGGGCAGGCGGAGAAGGGAATGACAGAGGATGCGATGGTTGGATGACATGAGTTTGAACAAACTCCGGGAGATAGTGAAGGACAGAGAAGTCTGGCATGCTGCAGTCCAGGGGGTCACAAAGGGTCAGACATGACTGAGAGTCTGAACAACAACATGGGTCACTATGCACCAGCATCCTGGCAACAGAGAAGAAAAACTCTTCCCCCGGAACAGGGATTCCCACATGCTGCAGCAGCAACTATCTCCAGGCTGGTGAAAGGTAAAGCCCACTAACTTCTTCTGGAGAAGGACTGAGGCTTAGCAATAGTAACAGCAGCTTTACGATCAACAGGTCATTTTCTTGAGCTGTCTGGGATGTCCAGTTTCAGGATGAAGTTAGAGTAACTATAGATACCGTGGACTGAGTAAGTATCCTTGGATTCTTTGAACTTCAAAGGAAGAATTGTTTAATAAATAAGATAGAACACAATTTCCTGTTAATGTGGCCAAGTGGGATCTTAATTAGGAAAACATCTCAGAATGGTGAAGCCCAACACTAAGGCAGGCCACCTTTCAGGATATAGAAGTAGCTATAATTCTATTGAGTTATCTACCTGTAACTCAGGTACTGGATAAATATCCTTTCTTTTCAACCTCACCTTACCATGAAGAGGTTATCTACGGTTGAATTAGCACTATCAGAGCCCACATTTCCTATAAGTGATATAAACTTGGCTCCAAGTGCTTTGTACATATTTGCCCAAGTAACCTATCTTAAAAAAAAAAAAAAAGGAGGAAAGATTACAAAGCTGCACTAATCTCTATGATCCTGCCAAGATCATTCTCATGAAGTTATACTTTATAAAGTATGTGCTTATGCTCATAATTTGTACTCTATGAAGCTCAATCTTTTCTTCTATAAAATGAGAGTACTAATGTTCATCCTGTAGCTTTGTTGAAATCACACCATGAAGATTACAGCAAAATTTAAACAACCAAATGACAGCTCCTTTTCTACCCTCTTAGTTCTTTCTCCTCTCTAAACAAGAAAAACAAATTATTATTTTAATATATCACATGCCATAGCATTTACATAGACCACTCTTGACGATCTCAACAAACCACAAACCCAGAGGTAAGAAGATTTTATCATAGTTGATGAATCTTATACTACAATAAGAGTGAGAGAAAACAGAAAATTTGTTACCTTCGTGGCATCTATTTATTAGTTGATTTTAGAAGTGTTTGAGGAAAAATAAATAATAAGAAATACCACCTGGAAAGACCACTATTAAAAACTTAGCACAGTAATCAAGATAGCATAATACTGAAGGGAAAATAAGACACGTAGGTCAATGGAACAGAATAGAAAGCCCAGAAACAGACTCTTACAAATATGCCCAGTTAATTTTTGACTAAAGAGCAAAAGTGACTAAATGGAGGATGGGCAGCCTTTTCAATAAATGGAACTAGAGAAATTGAAATTCATCAGCAAAAAAAAAAAAAAAAAAAACCTTGACCTAAAAACTCACACTTGATGCAAAATTGTACTGAAAACAAAATTTTAATTTAAACTATAAAACTTATAGAAAATAACATAGGAGAAAATCTTTCAGACCTAGAATTAGGTAAAGAATTCTTAGGCTTGACACCAAAAGCATAATTCATAAAAGGAAAAAACAGATAAATTGGCCCTCATCAAAATAAACTTTTGCTCTGCAAAAAGACCCTATACAAGGATAAAAAGACAAATTAGAGACCAGGGGAAGATTCTGAAAATCACTTATCAAAATTCTTTTGTCTAAAACACATAAAGATCCTTCAAATCTCAACATTTAAAAAATAATAATCTAATTAGAAAACTGGGCATGGACAAAAATTCACAGACATTCCTCCAAAAAGGACAGGTATACAGCTGGCAAATAAACAACTGAAAAGACTTTAACATTATCATCCATTAGACGGATGCTAATTAAAACTACAGTATCCTGTCAAAATTAACAATGGACTTATTATACAACCTAGCGATCTACTTTTGGGTATTTATCCTAGAGAAATGTCTTCTTTCCACATAAGAACTTGTATATGAATATTCATAGCAACTTTATTCTTAAATAGCCAATAACTGTAAACTATCCAAATTTCCTTAAGATGTTGTTTGTATCAATAGTTTGCATCTTTTTCTAAATCACTGAGTAGTATTCCATGGTGTGGACACACCAGTTTGTTTAATCATTCACCCACTCAATGAAATCTTGCTAGTTTATGGTTTTTGGCTATTAAGAATAAAGTTGCTATGAATATTCATATACTTCTAAATATCACTTGGGTCAAAGAAGAAATCTCAAGAGAAATGAAAGAATTGTTTAAACTAAATGAAAATAAAAATACAGCTTACGAAAATGTATGAAATACACTGAAAATAGTGCTTACAGAGAAATTTACAGCATTAAATACATATATTAGTAGAGAAGAAGACGTAAAATTAAAAAAAGAAAAACACTAAAAAAAAAACCCCTAATATTCTACCTTAGGAAACTAGAAAAAGAAGAACAATTCAAGCCAAACCAAATGCACAAGAAAAGAAATAATACAAATTAGAGCAGCAATGAAATTGAAAATAGGAAAACAATAGAGAAAATCAACAAAACCAAAATCTGGCTCTTTGAAAAGATCAATAAAATTGATAAACTTCTAGTAGGCTAAGAGTACAAGAGAAGACACAAATTACTAAATTCTGATACAGGTCCTGATCAGTCCAAGAAGAACTTTGAAAAATTATGCTAAGTGAAAGAAGCCAGTCACCAAGGACTACCTATGATTCCATGCACATAAAATGCTCATCCCAGGGAAGTACACAGAGACAGAAAGCAGATTGGTGACTGCCAAGTGCTGGGGTTAGGGGTCAGTAGGTGATAGCTGAAGGACACTTCCTTTCTTTTTGAGGTGATGAAAATGTTCTGAAATCAACTTTGGTGACAGGTATATGTATCTGTGAATACATTAAAAACCACTCAAGTGTACACTTTAAATGAGTGAATTGATGGTATGTGAACCATCTCAATAAAGGCATCTAAGAGAAACAACAGAGTGCAAAAAATTGTATACAACAGGCTAAATTTTCTAAGAAAAGAATGAGGGGGGGGGTGACAAAATGTTTCAGAACAAAAAGCTTATCTATGCATAATATTTCAGGGAGGACCCAGGAAACAGAATATATCTATTGCCTCCAAGGAAGAGAACTGGTGACGGAAGGACGTGCTTGGAGGAAACTTTACATTGTATTATCTTTTTGCATTTTCATGTGCCATATTATTAGGCAGATTTACCATGAAACTAATGAAGCTTAAACTTTGGGCCCCTCACTTGCACAGGCTCTTCATAAGGCCCCAAGAGGGCCCTAAAACATACTTACCTGTTTGTAAAATTGATGCTCATGTTTGTAAAATTTCCAAAAATGAGATGTGTTAACTTCCAACAACTCACCTTGCTATTTCTTTCCACTCCAAATTCCCCTTCTTTTACTTCTCCTTTTGTGATGTGTGAGGAAAGGAGAAGAAAGAATCTGGCTGCAAACATTTTGGGGAGCCCATGCTCTGCAACAAGAGAAGCCACCTTAGTGAGAAGCCTGAGCTCGGCAACTACGGAGTAGCCGGTGCTCGCTACAACCAGAGACAGCCCAAGCGTAGCAAGACCCGGTTCAGCCAATAAACAAATAAATGAAATTTTTAAAAAAGAAATGTCTGACCAGTTTTATTGAGGTATAAATAACATACAAAAACCGCACTTTAAAGTATACAATTTGATATGTTTTTATATATGCATACACCCATGAGGCCATCACCACAGTCAAAAAAGATCATATTCTTCACCTTCAAAAGATTCCTCTCGTTCCTTCATCAGATATGTGCTTTGCAAAGATTTTATTCCAATATTTTCATTATCTTAGCAGCATCTTTTTAAAAGCAAAAGTTTTATAAATTACACTGAAGTTCAATTTATTTATTTGTCCTTTTCTTGAGTATGCTTTTGCTGTTGTATCTAACAAACAAGTCACAAGATTTTTGCTTATTTTTCTTGGAGGAGTTCTATTGTTTTAGGTTTTTCATTTAGGTCTACAATCCATCTTGAGTTATTTTCCGTATGTAGTGTGCAGTGTGGATTCAAGTTCATTTTTTTGCATACCGACATCTAGTTGTCCCAGCACCACTTGTTAAAAGGCCCATCCCTTCTCCACTACATTGCCTCTGTGCCTTTAAAGCATTTTTCTATATTTACAGAAACGTTGCAAAGGTAGTACTGACAATTCTGTCACTGAGTTTTCCCAATGTCAGTGTTCTAGTTTTGGCAAATGTAGTTTTCTCTTAGTTTTGTCTACGTAAGATGTAGACATTAGTAGATTACTATTAACTAAGTTCTAGGCTTTATTTGATCCCACTAGTTTTCCCACTAATGTTCTTTTTCTGTTCCAGGATCCAACAGGGAATACCACATTTTATTTGTTTTCATGTCTTCTTAGGTTTTTTGGTTTACACATAAATAAAAATGCGCTTAGACCAAAGTTTTCAACAGGAACAAGAAAGAACATTAAATATTACTCTGAAGTGCTAATCGTTGTGGCTATTAAGATTTTAAAGCAAAAGTGACTTCCCTGGTGGTGCAGTGGTTAAGACTCCATGCTCCAATGCAGGAGGCCCAGGTCTGACCCCTAGTCAAGGAACTAGAGCCTGCATGTTGCAGCTAACAGCATGCGTGCCACAATTAAAGATCCTGGATGCAGCAACTAAGACACATCACAGCCAAATAAATTTTAAAAGGAAGTTCAACTGGATTAAAAAAAACGATTTTAAAGCAAAAGAATTTTCTTTCAGAGTTCATAATGAACAGCAGCATTATTAAATAGCAAATATTTCATAGGAATCATCAAAATAGCTGCTGTTTTCATCCAGGAACATTCGGAAAAATACTAAAATGAGAAAAGCTAATTAATATTTATCCAAAACACTTTATTAAAACTTAAAATGGAAAAATATGTATAAAATTAACTGGTAAAGAAACAAATCAGATAGCAAGTAATAGTCCATTACTGGAGATTTTATTTCAGCTATAACAGCCCTGATCAATTGTTGACTGTTGTGTAATATGGTTAATATAGAAAACCTTATGAGTGATTTTTAACTTTCTTATCAACTGAAAACTAGCTATGGCTTTATTCAACAAAGTGGAGCAACTTCTGGATGACTTGAACCTGTTGTTGAATGGTATTTGTAGTCAGCTGTATGATAAGAAAGCTATAATGAAAGATGTGAATAAAGCATTTTTTAAAAACATGAACAAGTACAGAATATGTGCTCTGTCTAGTTTCTTTAAATTCACTGGAGAAAATGTCACATCTTTGATATTAGGATTTGTTGAGTTGGATTCAACATTTTGCAACGATTATTTGTGTTCTTTTCAGGTATAATTCTCCACTTTTACAAAAGAATTCTGTTACTAGAATTGCCTACATGATTTTCCAAAAAGATTCTAATTCCATATGCTAACTCACAAATTATCCTAAATAAATATACAAGGAGTATACATGCACGCATGCTCAGTCCCTCAGTTGTGTCCAACTCTGAGACCCCCTGGACTGTAGCCCACCACACTCCTCTGTCCACGGATTTTTCAGTCAAGAATACTGGAGTAGGTTGCCATTTCCTAGTCCAGGGGATCTTCCCAACCCATGTACCTGTAGGCAAATGAACTTCTCCAGTGTGACGGCAATATGTGAGGCTAGCTAGAGTTATGGTGAGAGTTCGTGTCCTTGCCAAGTGCTTGGATTGTTAGAAACAGAGGCTCTTTTTAAGTAGATATACACCAAATTCTGGTAAAAGTTCATTATGCCCTCCAAGTCCCCTATGAGGACACTGGCTTACTATATGAGAACAAAATGAAGGTCCATCATTAGGACTGTGGACCCTTAATGAGGTCACTATTCCAGAACTTAATAAACACACTCACTACTCTCTGACCAGCTCACTGGGAGGTGGCTATCTTGTAAAAATGTGGGCTCCTTGGGAGCTTCAGCTTTATACAAGGCAACACATGGAAGAGGGCCTCTCAAATGTGGCTTGGCCATTCCTGAACACAACATGACACTCAGATTGTGAAAGACCCCAGACATCCACTGATTAACAACATTCCCTTCCAGTTACTTTCCCATACAATGTTTTCTCCCATCATCCCCTCCTGAATTCAGTTCAATCATCCTTTTATCCTTACCACTCCATTAATATCATTCCACTCAAAGTCACCATGAGTTCCAGATGTCACAGCCAAAGGTCAACTCAGTCTTCATTTTATCAAAACCGTCAATAGTATGTGACACACCTCACTCCGTTTTCAGAAACTAGGCTTCCAAGACACCCTCCTTTTCTTTCCCTCTCTCCCTCCTTTCCTCTCCTTTCCTTCCCTCTCTATCCCACACTCCCTCCTTGTCTCCCCACACTTCCATCTCTCTTCTTTCTCTCCTCTATTCCTTTCTTCCTTGGTTCTCTTACCTCACGAGCTGCTGCCTATCTTTTTGGTTGCATCATTCTATCTTCCCTATTTCTAGGTATAAGAGCCCCCTTTTTCAGACTGTTGACCTTTCCTCTTTATCCATCATTGTTCTCCTGGTGATCTCACCTGGTCCCACTGCTTCAAATATTATTAGATACTGATACCTCACACAGTTGTACCTCTAGTCATGAAATTGTCCCAAATTCCAGATATGTACATCCAAATGAGTACCTAGCTCCCCCTTGGTAGCCTAATCATTGTCTCAAACTCAACATGCCCAATATGAAACTTTTTATTTCTGCTCCCACCAAAAAATTAAAAAAAAAAAATCCCACCCAACCCTCCAGTTTTATCTCAGTAGAAAACAATTCTATTTTTTTATTTCTTAGGTCAAAGACTATAGAGATATCCTTGATTTCTTTCTCTCTCATTCAGCTTTTGTCCATCAACAAATGAAGTCAGCTCTACCTTTAAAATATACTGTCTTACTGCTTCTTCACAACTATTGCCTCAATCAAACCACTTCAATTTCTCACCACACTAATGCAAAATTGCCAGTTGGTCTGCCTGCTCCCACAACTGTTCCCTAACCATTTCTTCTCCAGATAGTGACCAGTGATAAAAGGGGGATTGCGACACTCCTCTACTCATACCCTTCCATGCTTCCTGTCACACTGTGAGTAAAAACTAAAATCTTCACCATTCCCTATAAAGCCCTACCCAGCCATGCCCCCAAACATCTTCCTAAATCCATTTCCAACCATTCTCCTCTTCCCTCATTCTACTAGCCTTTGCTGCTTCACTTATACGTAAAGTTCCTGTACACACACAGCTCTGCAGCTGAATTATCTGTTTTAATTCACCTAGTTGTTCCTTTGCTAGTCCATACTCTTGTTATAATATTTTCATCGGATCCCTTAATATCTGGTGTAGTCATCCCCCCTTTAATTTTCTTCATCGACACAGATTTGGCAACTCTGAACTCCATTCTTTTATCTGAATTTTAGAATTTGTTATTTTGGATACCCTAAGTATCTTAACAGTAATTTGATTTGCAAAGCATTGAGTTTGCAATTTGGTTGATCTTTAACTTTGAACGTGAAGTCTTCCCATCTTTAAATATGGTATATTTGCCCAATTATTAAAACCTGTTTTATCTGCTTTGTTAGAGATTAAAATACTTCCCCATAAAATCTTGAATATTCTTAATTAGTTTGATTCCTTTTCTCTTTTGGCCTCATCCTTCTCCAGCCTTTCCCCACCTTAAGCCCCATACATATATACGTGATTCAACATTACTCTCTCAGTGGCCTCTCATGAGTTTTGCATTAGTTCTTCAGGTCTTCCTAGATTTTCTTTTTTATCCTGCGGCATCTCTGGAGCTAGGACGGCAAAGGCAACATGCAGCCTATGCTGGTTTGCCCCCATGGTCCCACTGATTGTCTATGATGGTTTGAGCTGAATTATTTTACTATTGGCAAGTGAATCTCCTAATTAAAACATGTCAGTAAGTGGCACATATAACAAAATGACAAATAGGGTTGTTTATGGGCATTATAGGAGAAAGCAATGGCACCCCACTCCAGTACTCTTGCCTGGAAAATTCCATGGACAGAGAGGCTTGGTGGGCTGCAGTCCATGGGGTCGCTAAGAGTCGGGCACATGACTGAGCGACTTCATTTTCATTTTTTACTTGCATGCATCGGAGAAGGAAATGGCAACCCACTCAGTGTTCTTGCTTGGAGAATCCCAGGGGTGGGGGGAGCCTGGTGGGCTGCCGTCTGTGGGGCTGCACAGAGTCGGACACGACTGAAGTGACTTAGCAGCAGCAGCAGCATGGGCATTATTTTATATTTGTCATATGCTCTCTATCTCACACCATCCAGTCCTTCTTAATCTTCCAGGCTCCCTCTGAGTCCTCCAGCAGCCCAGGTCATCACATGGCTGCTAAGTCCTACTCCTCTTTCTGTTCCTTCCACCTGCTCTGCACAACAAAGCTCTTCAGCATCCAGAAAGGCTGGATCTTCCCTCTACCATCAGATCGGGATTTCTTCTTTTTGAAAAGTGATCTAACTTTAAAATTTAGAAGCGATCATTTGTTTGTACCAAGAGATTTTTCATCCTAGCAGAGATAGTTTCAATCCAAATTAATTTATAATTGGTGCAAAATTTCACAGTATAACCAATGAAAGCAATTCAACAAGTATGGTAGAGAATGGTCCTGGGTTGTAGCATTATCAGGTAAGTAAACAAGTTCTAAGAGACTTCCACAGATGGTTTATTCTTTACAGTATTTTCTCCATTTTTATAACTTCTTCCTTTGTTTTCACTTTGCTTAGCACCTAGGTTTTATAATGTAAAAGTGAAAGTCACTCAGTTGTGTCCAGTTCTTTGAGACCCCATGAACTATATAGTCCATGAACTTTTCCAGGCCAGAATACTTGAGTGGGTAGCCATTTCCTTCTCCAGGAGGTCTTCCCAACCCAGGTCTCCCACATTGGAGGTGGATTTTTTACCAGCTGAGGTTTTATAAAAATTCTACAGTTTTTTCTTTCTTTTTTCCTTATGCAACACTGTGACATTGTAATGTGGGCCTGTAGTTCTCTGACGGAGACAGGGTTTTATTCATCATGCTGTTTAAGTGCAGGTCAGTCTTAAGGCTAGGACACACGATATGAAAAAATTATGAAATCTGAGTCTCTTAAGCCTAGACATTAACCCAGCAAACCTCTAAATTCTGATTAGCTTTCTCTTTACCCTCATTTTACTTTCTCTTCCCATCTTCACTGTGTGAAATTTTAAGTTCGTAATAGGGTAAAATTGCTTCTACCTTTGTTTGTAAGATATGTCATTTCAAAATTTAATATCTGAAAAATATCCAGAGGGGAATTTCATCAGATACACTCCACTCATTAGTACAAAGGCTACTGAGGTTCTCTATAGAGTCTACGTAGAATATAAGGATCACTCTTTTGTGTGTCTTGCTTGTTTTATTTTTTCTTATTCTTGTCTCCTAAACTATCTGTAGTTACAAATATCTAAACAGGTATATTTGGTACATGCAGAAGTCTGTCAGCATAATAAGCAAATGTTTTAAGTTAAAGTCTCTGGTAAATTACACTTGTGTTCTTGTACTGTTTAGTATGATTTTAGTAAATCATAAGAAAATTGATGGCTGCACTAATTAACTTTTTTCAGTAATTTTTAAACTTTCAGATTTATAAAATGTAATCATTGTTGCAATTCTTAGTGTTTTATATTTCTAAAATATAGTTGTTTCATGATAATCAAATATAAGTTATATTGGAAATATACTCGTTAAAAAATACTCCCTATTTTTTATATTTTCACTAGCTATACCTAGACAACATAAAGGCAGCTATTATTTTTTAATCAACAGTGGTTGTAAATATTCTATTTTACTTTCTTAGTACTAGACTATAGCACCAAGTGATACACTTACTGTTCTATTTCTGATATTACGATTTCAAGGCAGTTGTAGAAAATGCTTTAGTAGATGTAATAGTCAAAGAAGAGTCGCTAGAATTTGGAAAGTCATTTTGTAGTTTAAGGGGAAAATTAATTTTGTTTTGTTGTTTTAACTTTTGTTTGCTTTTCTCAAAAGTCCCTTCTTAACTAGTGAGCCCAAAATGTCAGGCCTGTAATCCCAGCTAGAGCTTTACCAGGTGTGTGTACTTCCCGGATCACACAGTTCAGTGAGCTGTATTATCTGTCTCTGCACAATCTCTTCTGAAGTCAGTTGCTGATGCTGTAATCATAACCCTTGAAATGTATGGGTAAATAAAAGCTCCTTTATCAGAAATGTATGACTACTCACTTTCTCAAGAGACTCATAATGGCAAAATTGTGGCAAAATGAGAAATTTCTTCCCTCCTATTTATTTGAAAACAACAAATTATAGTCATGATTTCAAGATTTCCTTCCAGGGCCTCATTAAATTGCCTCCCATGTCATAAAAAACCTCTTGTGAAAGATGCTTCCGGAGGAAACTTGTCACATTAAACTGTCAGTCAAGTCCTCTTCTCAAGTTTTGCTACTGTCTTTTGATCCAAGAGGAGCCACGGAGATGAACCATCTCTTCCTTAAGATTATTTAATAAATAATTTTCCATCCATTACTCTTATGCATAATAATCAGCAGCACTCTACACTATACAGTCTTGTATGTAGAGCCTACTTTAGATTGGGATGTGGAATAGACATTTTAGAATACTAAAATCATTTCCATACAAAAAGCCAAATTATTAACCTAGCAGGAGATTTTGTTGTGTTTGGTTTGTTTTCTAAAGACGGAGACACACTAGATAAAGCGTTGTTCATCTCTTCCATGAACCATAAAATTAAAGGAGATAACTGGGTTTTCCACACTTGATTCTTTGTCTCTGCAATAGAATAGGTTTTTAGCATTTGAGCAGCTTAAAGCCATTTGGTTAGTTTTTCCATATACTTTCTTTAAAAATCACTCTTCAAAAGTGCCAAGTTCCTGATTTTAAAACTCTAATCATTTGGTTTTGACCAATTGTGTGGGAAGAAATATAAAATAGTTTTTCTTCTGTTCAGCCATATTTTCTTTGGTCAATGCCATTTCTGTTTTCTTGGTTTATTCTTTCTGGATTTTTCTAAATCATTACCCTTCATACTGAATATTATGGGGGAAATATGAGCTTAATATTTTTTTTTTTTCCAAAACCAGTCTTTTGATAAAGGGCAAAGTTGAAGGCCAAAATAGACAGATAGCTCAATCAACAGATTGATTTGTACCTCCACTAGTTTGTTCCTCCACCAACATAGGCTACATTATATTTTCAGTAAAAACAGAATTTAAGACATTAGTAATAGAAGTGAACAATTCATTAAGTGTTTGATAGGTTCTCATTCTAGTTTATATATTAATCTTTAAAAATATTAACTACTGAGTAGCTCACACAAAATGGAACTTTTTAGAGGGAATTTAAGCTGATTTTTCTGTTCAGAAATTTTATAGTTAGTTTTCAGATCAGATTCATGATTTTCTCTCCTATGTTCTTTGTCTTACTTACACTGTTTTATCTCAGGGTACAACAAAGAACAAAATTAACAGTGCCTTAAATGTGAGAAAATACAGTGGGTCCTCATCATTTAATTCTTACAAGAATATTTTGAACTGAGTGTTTTTACTTTCATTTGCAGATAAGAAGGTTGCAACTTGAATGGCCTATGTAACTTGCTCAAAGTCATAGTGCAGAGCCCTGAGGTTCAAACTCAAACTTCTTTTATTCCAGAACCTAAATTCATAACTAAAATACTAACTCCTAAAAGCTATGTGGACATCCTAGTGGGCATTAGAAAGGTGTCAAAGAATGTTAGAATCAGACGAAATATTAGTGAGCATGTCATTTTAATATGGATAAACAGAAGTTTATAAAGGCAATGACCTTAATGTCATCTTTTTGTTTAACGGCAGAAGTCAAATATCTTCCTATTTAAGTGCTCACTGAAAATAATCTCAAAATCATTATTTATAATTTTATTTAAAATCCTTTTTGACAGTATTGCTTCTATAACGTAGAAAAATCTTATGGTTGCTATGTATGTATTTTCTTTTTGCTGCTCTAGTCTTGCATGTATGCTAAGTTGCTTCAGTCATGTCTGACTCTTGGTGACCCTATGGACCAGAGGCTCCTCTGTCCAAGGGATATATCTCCTGCATCGGTAGGCAGGTTCTTTACCACTAGTGTACCTTGGGAAGCCTACTGGGTTAATCAACTTAAAAATAAGTCTTTTGTCACAGAAGAAATTTCTAATTCCCAAAAAAGTTGATTTCCAACATGACAATTTGGAACCTCATGGGAAAGACTTGAAAGCCTGGCTTGTGATAATTGATTTGATTCACAAAAATTACTTATCATCTTTTTTTCAATAATTGTTGCTTAAACATTAGGTAAAACAGACAAATTTGCTTAAGTAAATGTTATATCTCAAAATTTTCAGCACTATACTGATTTACAATAATTTTTCTGAGTTTAACCTCTGTTAAAAGGCAGCCATTCATTAAAAATCATTGCTCCCTCCATAACAATAAAGCAAATAATGAGTGTGTGTGTGCACCCACCTGTTTGTGTGTATATGTTTATATACACATATATATTTGAAGATATTCAATAGTTGCAGATGTAAAGAATTCTAAAAGTAAGATATAGAGAGGAATGAGA
Organism: Capricornis sumatraensis; assembly: GCF_032405125.1. Lineage (NCBI taxonomy): Eukaryota > Metazoa > Chordata > Mammalia > Artiodactyla > Bovidae > Capricornis > Capricornis sumatraensis. The sequence goes on from NW_027184626.1 coordinate 3,258,752, forward strand.
TCTTGAATAAATAAAGGAAGATTGTTGGCAATTCCCTGGTGACACTTGCTGAATACAAGCATAGAGGAGAAAGATCAGACCTAGCATAGTGAGAGGTAATCTGTTGGAGTAAATAGAATCCAGTAGAGTTTTCCACAGCTGTGTAGGTGACATGAATGACTGGAATCTGGCGGAGCTAGTTTTTTCTTCCTATAAGACTTCACTCACCCCGTAAACATTTACTAAGAGTGTGGCATTATAGAATGCTGGGGGACAGACTGAGGAAGAAGAGGAATCTTCATAAGTCTTGCACTTTAGTTCCAAAGTCCTGCTAGAAGGATGTGCCTATAATAATATCTTATGGATATCAATCTTTAGACATTTGAAAGCTGACATGAATTAAACAAAAGTGGCGAGACTGGGCACATTCAGGGTGGTGAGGAAATGTAGATCAATGGAACAGAAGAGAAAGCCCAGAAATAAACCCATGCATCCAGGGTCAATTAATCTACAAGAAAGGAAGCAAGACTCTACAACAGAGAACAGAGAGTCTCTTCAATAAATGGTGCTAGGACAACTAGACTGTAAAAGAATGAAATTAGAACATTCTCTAATATCACACACAAAAATAAACTAAAAATGGATTCAATAGCTAAATGTAAATGTAAGACCAGACACTATAAGACTCCTTAGGAAAACATAGGCAGAACACTCTGACATAAATGGCAGCATAACTTTTTGGATCTGTCTCCCAGAGTAATGGAAATAGAGGAAAAACAAACATATGGGACTTAATTAAACTTAAAAGCTTTTGCATAGCAAAGGAACCCATTAACAAAACAAAAAGACAACCCATAAAATGGAGAAAATATTAGCAAGCAATGTGATCTACAAGAGATTAATCTCTAAACTATACAAACAGCTTATATAGCTCAGTATATTTTTAAAAAGCCAAGCAAAATATGAGGTCCAAATAGACATTTCTCCAAAGAAGCCACACAGATGGCCAAAAGGCACATGGAAACATGTTTACCATTGAGAACTATTAAAGAAATGCAAATTAAAAGTATAATCAGGTATTATATCATCTCAAGTCAGAATGGCCATCATCAAAACATCTACAAACCTATTTATGAAACAGAAATAGTCACAGATGTAGAAAACAAACTTTCAGTCACCAAGCAGTGAAGGAGAGAGAGGGATAAATTGGAAGATGGGGACTGACATGTATACAACACTATATATAAAACAGGTGAGTAATTAGAATTTACTGTATAGCATGGGAGCTCTACTCAGTACTCTGTAATGACCTCGAAGGGAAGATAATCTACAAAAAGAGTGTTTATATGTATATGTATAACTGAATAACTTTGCCATACAGCAGAAACTAATACAATATTGTCAATCAACAATACTCTAATAAAATTAATTTTTAAAAACACACAAATAAGAAATGCTGGAGAGGCTGCTGAGCAAAGGGAGCCCTGCCACACTGTAGGTGGAAATGTAAATTGGTGCTGTCATTATGGAGAATAGCATGCTATGTGCTAAGTTGCTTCAGTCAAGTCTGACTTTTTGAGACCCCATGGACTGTAGTCCCCCAGGTGCCTCTGTCCACAGATTCTACAGGCAAGAATACTGGTGTTGGTGCCCTCCTTCAGGGGACCTTCCTGACTCAGGGACGGAACCCATGCTTCTTATGTCTCCTGCACTGGCTGCTGCTGCTGCTAAGTCGTGTCAGTCGTGTCCGAATCTGGGCAACCCCATAGATGGCAGTCCACCAGGCTTCTCTGTCCCTGGGATTCTCCAGGCAAGAACACTGGAGTGGGTTGCCATTTCCTTCTCCAATGTATGCAAGTGAAAAGTCAAAGTGAAGTTGCTCAGTCATGTCCGACTCCTAGCGACCCCATGGACTGCAGCCTACCAGGCTCCTCCATCCATGGGATTTTCCAGGCAAGAGTACTGGAGTGGGGTGCCATTGCCTGCATTGCCAGCCCGGTTCTTTACCACTAGCACCACCTGGGAAACCTGGAAAACAATACTGATGTTCCTTAAAAAACTAAAAGTAACATTACAGTGTGAAGCTACAATCGCAGCCTGGGTGCATATCCAGAGAAAACCATAATTTGAAATGCACCCTCAGTGTTAACTACAGCACTGTCTACAAAAGCTAACATATGAAAGCAATCTAAATGTCCACTGACAGATTAATGGATTAAAAAGATGTGATATATTTGTACAATGGATTGTTGTGTGTGTGTGTGAAGTCACTCAGTCGTGTCTGACTCTTTGCGACTCCATGGACTGTAGCTTACCAGGCTCCTCTGTCCATGGGATTTTCCAGGCAATGGTACTGGAGTGGATTGCCATTTCCTTCTCCAGGGGATATTCCCAACCCAGGGATCGAACCCAGGTCTCCTGCATTGTAGACAGATGCTTTACCCCCTGAGCCACCGGCTGACATAATGCAATTTACAGCCACATGGAAGCACCTAGAGATTACCACACTGAGTGAAATAAGTCAAAGAATAACAAATATTGCATAATATTGCTTATAAGTGGAATTAAAAATAAACCATGGTACAAATAAATGAACTTATATACAAAACAGAAACAGACCCATAGACAAAAATACAAACAAACAAACAAACTTACAGTTACCAAAGCAGAAAGGAGGGGAAGATAAATTAGGAGTTTGGGATTAACATAGGCAATGGCACCCCACTCCAGTACTCTTGCCTGGAAAATCCCATGGATGGAGGAGCCTGGTAGGCTGCAATCCATGGGGTCGCTAAGAGTCGGACATGACTGAGCGACTTCACTTTCACTTTTCACTTTCATCCATTGGAGAAGGAAATGGCAACCCACTCCAGTATTCTTGCCTAGAGAATCCCAGGGACAGGGGAGCCTGGTGGGCTGCCATCTATGGGGTTGCACAGAGCTGGACACGACTGACGCGATTTAGCAGCAGCATGTATAAAATAGATAGCCAGGAAGGACCTACTGCACAGCACAGGGAACTATATTAAATATCTTGTAATAACTTATAACGGAAAAGAACCGGAAATTCTTTTCCAGAGTCACATATATAAATATTTACATGCATATATATGACAATTCAATCATTTTGCTGTATACCTGAAACTAACAAAACACAGTAAATCAACTGTATTTCAATTAAAAAGGAACACAATATTCACAGAAGAATTAAAAAGTTCTAGCGAACTGAAGAAAAAAAAAAAAAGAAAGTTAAATTGCAACCCACTGCTGACATGGCTCATCTCCTGAATCAATCGATACATAATCAGTTTCTTATCCTAACTGCCAGAGAGAATGCTCTCTTGCTGGGATGGGGGACAGATATTTCTTTGTCTGTTTGTTTGTTTGTTTTTTAATGTATAATACCTGACATACAACCACAAATTTCAAAACACGTAAAGAAACAGAAAAATGTCAACCAAAATTAAGAGCAAAAATAAAAAATAGAAGCAGACACATAGCATCGCAGATTAGAACTTCTGAAAAGGAATTTTAAATGTCATTATACATATGTTAAAGAAATATAGGCAATAAAGACAATAACTGAAAAAATAATCATTTAACAAAGAAATGGAGACACAGAAGAGAAAATAAATTGAATACTGTACAACTGAAAAATAAGGTGTTTGGAATTAAAAATTTTTGAACAGATTTAACAGAAGATGGGCAGCAGACTGAAGCATCAGTGAATTTGAATTAGGTCAAGATAACTTATAAAGACAAAAGCACAGAGATAAAAAGAATGGGAAATAAAGAACATAGCATCAAATAACTTCTTCCACCAACATATAAGTTGTAATATCAGTAGAACCCATACTTTTCCTTTCAAAACTGATGCATACAATAATATGTCAGGGGAGAATAGTCTTTAACAGTCTTTTTCTTCTCTCTCGTCCTCAAGGAGAGGGATGTGACATCATTTTTTTTTTTTCTCTCAAATATAAATTTCTTGAGTATATTCATTAAACTAACATTTAGGAAATTTCTACTGTGGCATCGGTTCTGGAGATATATAAGTCAGTAACTACTATATGGTAGAATGGTGGAGTATGTAGATAAAGCAGCGAGCAAAATAAAGATACTCTCCACGTGCATGCACTTTACTTTTAAGCAAAATGAGACAGAAAATGAAACTGTGTGTATGTGTGTGTGATCATAAGGGTTTAAAAACAGTCAAGTAGTAAAAGGAGATATCATATGCACAGGGGATGGAGGAGTGTGTAATATTTGAGATAGTTCATCTGGATATGCCTCCCTGGTGACTTCACATGTGAGTAGACACTTCAAAAAAGTTAGCTGACATTCAGGCCATGAAGATACGTTGGAAGTGTTTTCAACAGAAGGGATGATGAGTGTCAAGACAGTGAACCAGAGGCATTTACGCTGTGTTGGAAGGACAGAGTGTACAGCCTGGTTAGTGGAGAGATCAGGGTGCAGCACAGTAGGAAAAAAAAGGAAAAAAAGGTTAGCTGGAGATAGATCATCAAAGGAAGCTGAACCAGATAAGACCTTGACCTGTACTCTAAAGGATGTGTGGGGGGTAACCTATCTGGCATATTTGAAAACAAAACTTTCTCCTCTTTCGTAGAAAGACAAAATGAAACAGGTAGAAATAAGAACAAAGAGTAATAGTCCGGTTAAAACATGTTCATGGCTGGGCTAGGATGGTGATAATGGAAGTGGAGAGATGCAATCAGAATTTAAATATAATTTTTAGATAGTATTAAAAGCATTTAAGTATGGATTCAATGTGAGATAAGAGCAAAAAAAGGAATACATGAGTTACCCAATGGCTGTTTAAAATGTTAGTGGGTACAAAATTTTCATCTTGTTTGTGAATTGCCAATAGTTTCATAGAAATGCTTTTGAAAGGAAAATTTTGAGTCAGTGTAAAAAGAAAAAAAAAAAAACGGTTGACATAATTACTGATGTTGATCATGTGTCAAGTTGAAGAAAATACTGGGATATACACCATGTATTTGTAATCCTTCAATTCAGTTCAGTTGCTCAGTCATGTATGACTCTTTGCGACCCCATGAACAGCAGCACGCTAGGCCTCCCTGTCCATTTCAACTCCCAGAGTCCACCCAAACCCATGTCCATCGTGTCGGTGATGCCATCCAACCGTCTCATGCTCTGTCGTCCCTTTCTCCTCCTTCCCTCAATCCCTCCCAGCATCAGGGTCTCTTCAAATGAGTCACCTCTTCACATCAGGTGGCCAAAGTATTGGACTTTCAGCTTCAACATCAGTTCTTCCAGTGAACACCCAGGACTGATCTCCTTTAGGATGGACTGCTTGGATCTCCTTGCAGTCCAAAGGACTCTCAAGAGTCTTTGCCAACACCACAGTTCAAAAGCATCAGTACTTCAGTGCTCAGCTTTCTTTATAGTCCAACTCTCACATCCATACATGACCACTGGAAAAACCATAGCCTTGACTAGACGGACCTTTGTTGGCAAAGTAATGTCTCTGCTTTTGAATATACTGTCTAGGTTGGTCATAACTTTCCTTCCAAGGAGTAAGCATCTTTTAATTTCATGGCTGCAGTCACCATCTGCAGTGATTTTGGAGCCCAGAAAAATAAAGTCAGCCACTGTTTCCCCTGTTTCCCCAACTATTTGCCGTGAAGTGATGGGACCGGATGCCATTTTAGTTTTCTGAATGTTGAGCTTTAAGCCAACATGTTCACTCTCCTCTTTCACTTTCATCAAGAGGCTCTTTAGTTCTTCTTCACTTTCTGCCATAAACGTGGTGTCATCTGCATATCTGAGGTTATTGATATTTCTCCCAGAAGTCTTGATTCCAGCTTGTGCTTCCTCCAGCCCAGCATTTCTCTTGATGTACTCTGCATATAAGTTAAATAAGCAGGGTGACAACGTACAGCCTTGACGCACTTCTTTTCCTATTTGGAACCAGTCTGTTGTTCCATGTCCAGTTCTAACTATTGCTTCCTGACCTGCATACACGTTTCTCAAGAAGCAGGTCAGGTGGTCTGGTATTCCCATCTCTTTCAGAATTCTCTTGAAGAATTTTCCACAGTTTCTTGTGATCCACACAGTCAAAGGCTTTGGCATAGTCAATAAAGCAGAACTAGATGTTTTTCTGGAACTCTCTTGCTTTTTCCATGATCCAGTGGATGTTGGAAATTTGATCTCTGATTCCTCTGCCTTCCCTAAATCCAGCTTGAACAGCTGGAAGTTCATGGTTCACGTATTGCTGAAGCCTGGCTTGGAGAATTTTGAGCATTACTTTACTAGTGTGTGAGATGAGTGCAATTGTGTGGTTTTTTGAGCATTCTTTGGCATTGCCTTTGTTTGGGATTGGAAAGAAAACTGTCTTTTTCCAGTTCTGTGGCCACTGCTGAGTTTTCCAAATTTGTTGGCATATTGAGTGCAGCACTTTCACAGCATCAATTTCCAGGATTTGAAATAGCTCCACTGGAATGCCATCACCTCTACTAGGTTTGTTTGTAGTGATGCTTCCTAAGGCCCACTTGAATTCACATTCCAGGATATCTGGCTCTAGGTGAGTGATCACACCATCATGATTATCTGGGTCTTAAAGATCTTTTTTGTACAGTTCTGTATATTCTTGCCACCTCTTCTTAATGTCTTCTGCTTCTGTTAAGTCCGTACCATCTGCCCTTTATTGAGCCCATCTTTGCATGAAAAGTTCCCTTGGTATCTCTAATTTTCTTGAAGATTCTCTAGGGCATCAGTGACCCTACTTTGCTTTCATTTATCTACAAAACTGTTAAATATTTAGTTTATTTCTTCCACATATTCTTCATTGGTTTATTGAGATAAAATCTACATAAACTGAAATATGCAGACTTTAACTTGGTGATTTTTCTCAAATACACACACACACACACATACACACACACACACATGCAACCGCACTAAAAGATACAAGAAAATTTTTAAGAAAGATATTGTTTCTTCTATCTCTGGCTAGTCTTAACTTCCCCTTTGTATTTACTATTTAGATTTTTACTATTCTAGATTAACTTGGCCTGGATTCAGTTGATTGGTCTGATTTTTTTCACTCTACGTTTTGAGGTTTATCAATTTTGTTTTGAGGATCAGTTAGCTTAAGTTTTTAAATTAATGTTAAGTAGTGTTCTCTCTCAAAAAAAAAAAAAAAAACAAACCCCAGTATGTTTACCTGTTCTCTTGTGGATTGGTATCTGAGTTGTTCCAGGTTGGGGATATTTAAAATAAAACTGCAATATATATTTCTGTACAAATAAGATTCTTCATTTTAATTATGATGTTTTCTTAGCAGGATATAAAAATTAGGTCTCATAAAAAATAAATTCATAATTGTACTGTGCTCAGCTGTGTCCAACTCTTTGTGAGCCTTTGGAGTGTAGCCAACCAGGATCCTCTTGTCCATGAGATTCTCTAGACAAGAATACTGGAGTAAGTTGCTGTTTCCTCCTCTAGGGGATCTTTCTGACCCAGGAATCAAACTCACTTCTCCGGTATCCCCTCCACTGAAGGATGATTCTTTACCTGGTGAGCCATCAGGGAACCCCAGATAAAGCCAGAATCTTTAAAAGGAGACCCCTCTTTCTACACTAAAATAAAAATTATCTTAAAAAGGAGAAACATGGAAGAAAAAAATAACTTTCAGGTGGCTTCCTAGAAACAATCTTTTTTAAAGAAATGAAAAAATCGTCTCTGAGTGTTTGCAGCCATATTTAGCTCTTGCACAGGTTTCACGTTACAACTGATGCCATTGGGGCGTTCTGAATATATTCAAACTGGTTTTTAATTTTAAAGTTTTGGATTGCTTGTTTATTCAGGCACACAACTGAAGCAACACCAAATCTTTTCTGGAAATGGATTAATGTTTAAAATCACCCCCCATAGTTTACCATACATGCTAAAGAAAATATCGCCCACCTTCTACTACACACACATACACAAAGAACATACTCGGGGAAAAAAGGTACCATGAGTGAGAGTTGATAGAAGCAATAAACTGAAGAATTAGACTCACAAAGTTTGAAGATACTGTAATTATCAGATAGAGATCATGAAAATTTTGTTTATTGTTGTTGAGGAAATAAAAGAAGGAACTGAATAAATGACTGAAAAAACAAAAGACAGAAAAAATGACCAGACAAATTGAAAATATAATATCTAAAAGAGAAAATATAACAGGTAAAAGAGAAAAACTATAATTGTTAAAAGGTAAATCTCAGTACATAGACTAGCAAGAAAAAAGACATACTTAAAAAATAAAATTTGTAAGCTGGAAATTCGTTTTTCTAAGGCTACCTAGAATGCAGCAGAGAAGGATAAAGAAAAGGAAAATGTGAAAGAAATGTTAAGAGACCTGGATAATACCATGACACTTTCTAATATACAGTTTCAGAGGGATAGAATAGAGAGCACATAAAAAGGAAATAGATGTATATCATCTCTCAAAATTACAGGCTGGCTTGCTTTCCCTTACTCACAATTTTTGAAATTGAGACATCATTCACATCACTTAAAATTTACCCTTTATGAGTATCTAACTCAGTGGTCTTTATTTATAAAGTTGAACAGTTAGCACCATCTAGTTCCAGCACATTTTCATCGTCTCCCAACAAATGGGGCTTTCTTGGGTGACTCAGTAGCAAATAACATGTCTGCCAATGTAAGAGTCATGGTTGGGAAGATCCCCTAGAGAAGGAAATGGAAACCCACACCAGTATTTTTACCTGGGAAATCCCATATACAGAGGACCCTGAGGGCTACATACAGTCCATGGGATCATGAAAGAGTCGACACAACTTAGGGACTAAAAAAGAGATACTATTCCCATCGAGAGTCACTCTTCATTCCATTTTCTGTCTATGTGGAATTATCTATTTTGCACATCTCAAATATATGAAATCTCCACATATGTGATCTTTTATTTCCTGTTTCTTTCACTTAGCTCAGGTCACGAGCTCCTTATTGCAAAAATCATGCTTAAATTGAAGAAAGTACAAGAAACCACTAGGTCACTCATGTATGACCTAATCTAATCATTTATGATTATACAGTGAAGGTGATGAATAGATTCAAGGGATTATATCTGGTAGACAGAGTGCCTGAAGAACTATGGACGGAGGTTCATAACACTGTACAGGAGGTGGTGAGCAAAACCATCCCAAAGAAAAAGAATTACAAGAAGGTAAAGTGGTTGTCTGAGGAGCCTTTACAAATGGCTGAGAAAAGAAGAGAAGTGAAAGGCAAAGGAGAAAGGGAAAAAATATATCCAACTGAATACAGTTCCAGAGAAAAGCAAGGAGAAATAAAAAGCCCTTCTTAAATGAACAATGCAAAGAAGTAGAAGAAAACAAAAATAACAGAATGGGAAAGACTAGAGATCTTTTCAAGAAAACTGGAGCTATCAAGGGAACATTTCATGCAAGGACGGGCACAGTAAAGAACAGGAACAATAAGGACCTAAGAGAAGCAGAAGAGAATATTAAGAGGTTGCAAGAAAGCTGAGCCCCAAAGAACTTATGCTTTTGAACTATGTTGCTGGAGAAGACTCTTGAGAGTCCCTTGGACTGCAAGGAGATCCAACCAGTTCTTCCTAAAGGAAATCAGTCCTGAACATTCATTGAAAAGACTGATGCTGAAGCTGAAACTCCCGTACTTTGGCCACCTGATGGGAAGAACTGACTCATTGGAGAAGACTCTGATGCTGGGAAAGATTGAGGACAAGGGGACGATAGAAGATGAGATGGCTGGGAGGACAAGGGGACGATAGAAGATGAGATGGCTGGATGGTATCACCGACTCAATGGACCTGAGTTTGAGTAAGCTCTGGGACTTGGTGATGGACAGGGAGGCCTGGTGTTCTGCAGTCTATGGGTTCGCAAAGAGTCAGACACAACTGAGCAACTGAACTGAAGAATATATAGAAGAAGTATACAAAAAGGTCTTAATGACCCAGATAACCACAATGGTGTGATCACTCACCTAGAGTCAGAAATTTTGGAGTGTGAATTCAAGTGGGCCCCAGGAGGCATTACTATGAACACAGAGGAGGTGATGGAATTTCAGCCGAACTATTTAAATTCTAAAGGATGATTCTGTTAAAGTGCTATACTCCATATGTCAGCAAATTTGGAAAACTCATCAGTGGCCACAAGACTAGACAAGGTCAGTTTTCATTCCAATTTCAAAGAAGGGTAGTGCCAAACAATGTTCAAACTACTGTACAATTGCACTCATTTCACCTGCTAACAAGGTTATGCTCAAAATCCTTCAAGCTAGGCGTCAGCAGTATGTGAACCTAGAAGTTTCAGATGTACAAACTGGGTTTATAACAGGCAGAGGAAGCAGAGATCAAATTGCCAACTTTCACTAATCTTAGAAAAAGCAAGAGAATTCCAGAAAAACATCTACTTCTGTTTCACCAACTATGCTAAATCTTTTGACTGTGTGGATCACAAAAAACTGTGGAAAACTCTTACAGAGATGTGAATACCAGACCATCTTACCTGTCCCTTGAGAAACCTGTATATAGGTCAAGCAGCAACAGTTAGAACTGTACACGGAACAACAGACTGGGTTGTTGCCACCCTGGTTATTTAACTTCTACGCAGAGTACATCATGTAAAATGCTGGGCTGGGTGAATCACAAGCTGGAATCAAGACTGCTGGAAGAAATATGAACAACATCAGATATGCAGATAATACCACTCTAATGGCAGGAGGTGAAGATAAACTAGAGAACCTTTTCTTGAGGGTGAAAGAGGTGAGTGATAAAACTTGCTTAAAAGTCAACATTCAAAAAACTAAGATCATGGCTTCCAGTCCTATCAATTCATGGCAAATAGAAGAGGGAAAAGTGGAAACAGTGACAGATTTTATTTTCTTGGGCTTGAAAACCACTGCAGATGGTGACTGTGGCCATGAAATTAAGACAATTGATCCTTTGAAGGAAAACTACGACTAATCTAGACAGCATATTAAAAAGCAGAGATATCACATGGCCGACATTGTTTGCATAGTCAGAAAAATGGTTTTTCAAGTAGTGATGTTCAGATGTGAGAGTCAGACCATAAAGAAGGCTGAGCAAGGAAGAACTGATGCTTTTGGATAGTGGTGCCAGAGAAGACTCCCGAGAGTCCCTTGGACAGCAAGCAAGGCTTCCCTGGTGGTTCAGTAGGTAAAGAATCCACCTGCAATGTGGGAGATCTCAGTTCGATCCCAGGGTTGGGAAGATCCCTTGGAGAAGGGAATGGCTACCCACTCCAGTATTCTGTGACCAGAGAATCCCATGGACTATAAAGTCAGATACAACTGAATGACTTTCACTTTTACTTCGGACAGCAAGGAGATCAAACCAGTTAATCCTAAAGGAAATCACCCTTGAATACATACTCACTAGAAGGACTGATGCTGAAGCTGAAGCTCCAATACCTTGGCCACCTGATGCCAAGCGTTGACTCATTGGAAAAAACCCTGATTCTCCAAAAGACGGAAGGAAAAAATAGGGGACAGCAGAGAATGAGAGGGTTAGATAGTATCACCAACTCAATGGACATGAGTTTGAGCAAACTCTGAAAGATAGTGAAAGACAGGGAAGCCTGGCATTCTGCAGTTTGTTAGGTAGGACATAGCGACTGAACAACAACAACAACAATTTGTAAAATTCATCCACACTGTAGCAAGTATCACTTCATTCCCTTTAGTGGCTGAATACTTTCCCATTGTATGGATATACCACTGTTTACTTCTCCATTAATCAGTGAGGTTCATCATTTGGGTCATTTCCACTTTTTGGTTACTGTCAATAGGGCTATTGTTTTGTTTGGTCTGATGGACATTCTACTCCAAAGCTTTAACTAACACTCTCTCAATACTAGTTTTTAACAACTATGCCTGGCCCTAAACCTTAAACGTATGTTATGATACTGGGAGCCACGCCCTAGGCAGTATGTGTTTAGATGTAATGAAATACATACATTCCATTATGTATGTATTTGTGGAATAATGTATGTAATAGTGGAAGAAATGTATGTAAAAGTGGAAGAAAGTATTTAAAAGTGGAAGAATACGTACTTCCACTTTTATAAATTCATGGGGTCACAAAGAGTCGGACACGACTGAGTGACTGAACTGAACTGAACTAAAGGGGCATCTCTGTGTTGGCATTTAGGCTGGATGTAAATATACTTAAAATATCCCATGCTTTCACTAACCTCATGGTCTTTCAAAGCAAAAAATTTAAAAACCTAAATAATTTTAACTCCTACTGAAATGTGTCCTGAAATAGATTTCTTACTGCTCTCTAAGGAAATCACAATACATTATCAATATTTTATTGTTTTTATTTTCTTCCTTGGAAGTCTGTGAAGAAGTCTGTACAAAAAATCAAACAGTTTTTTAAATCTTTATCAAACAAAACTATTTTAATGAATCTTTATTCTTTGTTAGAGATACTCTATCTGCTCTATGCAGCATCTGATTGAGAGAGATTTTTAATTATGCTAAGACTCATTGGAAAAGACTCTGATGCTGGGAGGGATTGGAGGCAGGAGGAGAAGGGGACGGCAGAGGATGATGAGATGGCTGGATGGCACCACTGACTTGATGGACGTGAGTCTGAGTGAACTCCGGGAGTTGGTGATGGACAGGGAGGCCTGGCATGCTGCGATTCATGGGGTCGCAAAGAGATGGACACGACTGAGCGACTGAACTGAACTGAAGGTACAACTGAGAGTCCCTTGGATTGCAAGGAGAACCAACCAGTCCATCCTAAAGGAGATCAGCCCTGGGTGTTCATTGGAAGGACTGATGCTAAAGCTGAAACTCCAATACTTTGGCCACCTCATGCGAAGAACTGACTCTGATACTGGGAGGGATTGGAGGCAGGAGGAGAAGGGGACAACAGTGGATAAGATGGCTGGATGGCATCACCGACTGGATGGACAAGAGTTTGGGTGAACTCTGGGAGATGGTGATGGACAGGGAGGCCTGGCGTGCTGCAATTCACGGGGTTGCAAAGAGTCAGACACGACTGAGCGACTGAACTGAACTGAACTGAAGGTACAACTGAACCTAACATGAAGCATGAAAGACATGCTTCGCTTTCAACTGCAGTCTTATTTCTGTCCTAGCTCACAAACTTTCAAGCCTAAGTCAGAATATGCTGTCTTTTCTCCTTCACTTAACATCTGATGTGTACAACTGAAGCATGAACAGCTGGTACTGATCACAACAGGCCAAGCACTCAAAAACTTACATCAGTGGAGCAATGCTGGGGGTCAGACATCCTTGGCAAAACTCACTAAACATTTTTGTAAAATTACTTACAGATTCATCAAGTTACCAGTAATATTTCTACATGGATGAGATCCAAAACACATTTATGTGCCTGTTGATGTGCTTTTCAAACTCAAGCAAAAAGTAAATAGTTGCCCAATCAGCATTACTGAAAATATGGGACCTGAGAGAAAGGTGCATAAGAGGCAAATTAAGTGAGAGGGGGAAAATAAAAAGGTATTCCCAGAGAGAGCTATTCTAGATGTTACTAGGATAACTTTTAAAAAGAAAATGACCTTGAAGGTTGGAAGTTCATTTGAGAGGGGGTAAAAGAAACAGTCAGGTCTGTGATCCAGAATAAAAAGGAAATGGAAGTGCTTTTATTTTGCCCCTAGAGCAATGGAAATTTATTGTGTGTATTTGGATATAGATTTTATTTTATTTTTTACTACCCTGGTGGGTGAGCTGAGCAAAAAAAAAAAAAAAAAAAAAAATCCATTTTATGACATTATGGACCTTTTAGACAGAGATTTAGGCCACTGGCAAGAAACATTAGTTTATTTGGGCAAAAGGTTAGTCCAAAGATAAGGCATCGTTCTCACTGGGCTGGCTTACCAAAGGGACTCTTCTTTTCCATACACCTTGAAACAAAGGGAAGGGTAAAAATTCTTAGGAAAATAAAATCTATGTTAGTTCTGTGAGACAGTGTGTTGTCACTGAGTACACAAATCTTGTTGGCTTACTTATAAAATAAGCAAATCAGATAGGGAAAGCTGTGAAATTAAAGCTTAAACTCAGGATGCGTTTTGTTTGTATTTCTTCAACAGGCTTCTGGGAAAGTAAACTCGTCTTTGATTTTCTCTTTGCTCCTCTCTTTGCTTGCTTTTCCTGTTGTTGTTCAGTTGCTTGGTTGTCTCTGTCTCTTTGAGATCCCGTGGACTGCAGCACGCCTGGCTGGCTTTGCCCTCAAATTATTGCAATTGTTTACTGTTTGAACGCATTTCTCTTTGAGAGACAGGATTATGTCTTTTTTAAAAATTATTCCCAGTGTCTGGCATATAGTAGCTGCTCAATAAATATACAGACTAAATCATTCATTTGCAGCAATCGAGATTATGAAAAGGCTGTCCTACAAACCATACTAGTTGAGATTAAGATCATTATTCCTTATTTAGAATCTTTTCTCTGAGAGCATGTAAATCCCTTGGGTTTGGGAGAAAAGAAAAAAAAAAAAAAAAAAAAAAACTGGAAGAGTTCAGTGGATTGGCTTTCCTTGAAAGACAGCCAACACTTTTTTCTCCTGATCCATAATTAGAATAAAGTAAGGACAGCCATTTAGATGTTCTTTCAGCAGTTCCTAAATTAACCCAGACTCACAAGAGAAGGGGGAGGAAGAGACTGGGAGGGAAAAGAAGGAGAAGATAGAAGCAAAAAGAAAGGGAAGCAGAGGAGGACAGAGGAGGATTGGCTAAGAAATCTACTGCTGTGTTTGTCTGAAGACATTAGCACTTTTTATTTAATTGTACTTTTGGTCCCAAAATTTATTTTTACCACATGTGCCTTGTTTTAAACTAACTCCCAGAACTGTGCCACAAAATATTCCTGCTTCAACATCACACCTGGGTCCAGTTCAAGAACCTAACTACTTCTAGTCCACATGCTAAAGCCTTGCTCTCATATGCCAGGAAAAATAGCCAGTGCCATTTAACATCTGGACCCAATGTACTCTCTTTACTAATTTATATTTGTGTAATATTTTATTTACCAAAAGATAAAATCAGTAAAAGTAGATAGTGAAAATCATTTAGAAATTTTAATGAAAATCTGAATATAGTAAACGCAGATTTATAATTTATACTTTCATGATTTTAATGTTATATATGCCTAAAATGGAAAATATCTTTTAAATGCAACTAACTGCCCATCAGCAGTCAGGCATGAACCTGGGATGTATCCATTCTGTAGTACATATTCTGTATTTCAAATACATATTGAAGAGGTTCTAGCTGATCATTAATCCTGGTTCTTACTGAATTTGCATCATCAAAATGCAACACTTAAAAGCAATTTTTCAGTCTCTTGGATGATATAATTTTGGTTGTATCTTCTTTGCTCTATACTTAAGACCATTTTCAGTTTTACATCTATAAACACAATTTAGAATGATCAATGAGTTTTTAAATTTCCTCATGACTTTCTCCCCCAATCACCTTTTCTTACACATCTGTCTTCAGCATTTGCTGATTACAAACTGTATCAGGTAAGTTTGGTGCAGAGATATCATAACAGGTGAAAGAAGGGTGTCACACATCTTTTAAATAAAATGGAATGGTCTTGTTTTTCTCACAAATATAGATGGTAATGTGCTTTCTGTGTTAACAGTTAACTATGAGGAAACCAAATATCTTTTTCATCCTTAAAATTTTATTTTGGATCATTATTGATTTTTGAATTTGAGAAAATTTATCCAGGACATCATAATCTGAATGTCTGAAATTTTTGCTTATGAAATGAATTTCACTGTCAGATTATAGAATGTTCCTAATCTGTCTGCATTAGGATTCTGAATCATCTCGCAGTTGTGAAATATCTTCCTCTTACAGTTTTCTTCAATTTGCCATTATGGACAGAGTATGAGAAATTATGAGTCCAAAGTTACATTCCACAAAAGAGTGGAGTACAAAGATGATGTCTCCAGTCCCCTTTTATATCTTCTCAAAAAGAGAACCTGAAGCATGAAACAGTAGTGATAGTTTATTTTAATAATTTACTATCCTTCTAGGTTCCTTAATTACTCTTGTGTTTGTTTATAATTTTTTTAAAGTATATCTGGGAATAATTGATAAGTAAGTTGACTCATTGGAAAAGACTCTGATGCTGGGAGAGACTGGGGGCAGGAGAAGAAGGGGACGACTGAGGACGAGATGGCTGGATGGCATCACGGACTCGATGGACGTGAGTCTGAGTGAACTCCGGGAGTTGGTGATGGACAGGGAGGCCTGGCGTGCTGCGATTCATGGGGTCGCAAAGAGTCGGACACGACTGAGCGACTGAACTGAACTGAACTGAATGAGAAAATAATTCCTAGGATGATTAAATAGCAAATGTTTCAAGAAACAGAGAAAGATGAAATCACTAAGAACTCGTATCTCAAATATGTTAAAGGTTCCAATGGATTCAAATGATTATTACAAAACAGAGCTTTATTCTAGTTTCATAAAAATAGGTGTATCTTTCTCTTTATTTTTTGGAATAAAGAGAAAGAAAGAATAAAAGTCAAGAAATATTAATACTTGCAAATAGAGTTATTCCAAAATAATTAATAAACTAAAACTGGGTCATATGAACCTTAATGGTATATTGAGTTAATCAGATATTATAGCAAATACTTTAGAACAACAGAAATCAGCAGTATATATTTGTGAGTATGTTGAAACATACCACCCATTCTTACAATTCTGTACAATATTGGGACTAATACTCTGGTGTTCCATTTCCATTTTATTCACTGCAACATTCCTCATAAATCCAATTCAGCATCAGTTTTACTCTGGATCAGTCCTGAGGACTTTGATCTAGCTCACTGCCCCCACAGGTGGAAGAGTGTGAAAATCTTGATTTGGTAAACAACTTGAGCTTTTGATCTGAAAATAAATAGCTTCCACGGAAATAGGACCAAAATATATTTTATTTCTCTGGCTGTCTCTCTCGTTTTCACTCAGAAACTCCAACTGCATACAGATGACCTCTCTCCACATTTTATCTAGGAGCACCTAGTGGGTATCTCACACGTGCTGAAGAAAATGTCAAGTCTCTTTCAGGCATAGTGCTTCTTGGTACTTCTCTATTAGAAATAGCCATGGTCCTGGCAGGAATTGCTGGTCCAAGTGCACAGTTCTCTCATTGATAAAAGCAGCCCACAATTTCTTTATCAGTAGAGGGTACAAGTCTAGAGGAATGAATGATGTCTATTTATTCTCTTTAATAATTGACTGGAAGGGTCCCGAAGGATTACTGCTTGGGCCCTAATGTGTTACAGAGTTCAGGGAAGCAATGTGTCCAGATTTTTCCTACAACTCTCTCTTGATTTCCTTTTGCCTTAGATAGGATTCCACAACATTTGGCAGGGCTGGCTTTGAGTAGAGGCCACCTGCAAATACTTTTTTTTTTCCTGAGGATGACTAAAAACATCTAATTACTGCGTCTTCACTTACTTTTGTTATGTCCTGGTAGGTTTTCTGCAATCTCCTTGAAAATGGATGCCCATTAAATTCCCTTAACTAACTGGTTAGATATGCAAATTTCATTACAACATTCTCTTTCCTTTTGGATAATTCAGACAATGTACAAAGCTAATGCATGTGGTGCGCTCATCCAAACATTTGCCAAAAAGGGCCCACATTTTATAAAGGCAGTGGTGCAAAAGAAAAGGCAATGTCTTAAACTGCAGTCCCTCTGTAGTTGAATCTAAAGGAAACATATGATTTTTTTGTCAATAAATGTTATATATTCTTATGTCAGAATTTGGAGGAAAACAAAACAGGAACGAAAATATGGCCTGTGTCATACTATGCTCATGATTATTAACCCGAGCTGAAGACAGATATAGAGAAAAGAGATGGAATGGTATTTTAAATTTGAAATTCATTTGTCTTAACTGTTTATGCTGTGACAATATTTTGGTTGATTCCTTTTAAGTTGAATAAAAATAATTATGTTAAATATTCAATTTTACAAAATTGGCATCACATTGTAAATTTAGCTTTATATTCTCCTTTTTCACTTAAATTTATATTTGAGCATTTTCTATGTCATCAAACATTACTTGAAAATACATTTTAATGGCTTCATAATAGATTATTTTAAAATATGTGTGTAAAAATACCACATATTTAACTAACCTCCTATTGTTAGACACTTAAATTGCATCCAATTTTTCATTATTATTAAAAAAAATTATAAACAGTATTATATGTAAGTTTTTGACTGAGTATCTCTGATTGTTGGTTTCTCTGGGATGGATTTCTTGGAATAGACTTACTACTCAAAGTTTATGGTATTTCTAAGGCTTCTGAAGATACGACCAGCTTGCCCTCCCAAAAGGGGTTTATGTATTTACAGTTGGTTAAGTGCCTTTCAAAGCATTGATTCTAAGTCCAAAAAACTTTTTAAACTCTCTTCTGCCCCATTTCAGAGCTGAAGTGTCAAATCAGATGGTTCATTTATTTATCTGACTTACTTTCCCAGAAGCATGCAAAAATGTGTTTGTTCCGACAAATTCTAGTCTTTTAACATTTCCCATAGGTTATTAAGATAACATGACCTAATAAGAAAATTCATTTAAAGGTGACAAATTTTGCCTCTGGTTGGGTGACCCAACTTACTTAGAAATATTTTCTTTCATTTTT
The DNA here is from genome assembly GCF_032405125.1 of Capricornis sumatraensis. Classification (NCBI taxonomy): domain Eukaryota; kingdom Metazoa; phylum Chordata; class Mammalia; order Artiodactyla; family Bovidae; genus Capricornis; species Capricornis sumatraensis. Next base: position 3,277,444 of record NW_027184626.1, read on the forward strand.
GAGTGCCTATTTTGAGCAAACTTGCCAAGGTCCACACAATTTTGGAAGGGAAGGATTATTGATCCTGTTGTTTGTATGGACGTTGAAGATGACACTGAGAAAGCTTTGTCCCATATGACATATATAATACGTGGCAGAGTCATGATTCAAAACTCAGGTCTAATCCTATAGACTGGTAGAAAACATTTGCAAATGATACAACCAACAAGGGCTTAGCTTCCAAAATAAACAGATTGCTTCTACAATTCAGTAACAAATAAACAACCAATCCAATTGAAAAGTGGGCAGAAGACCTTAATAGACATTTTTCCAGAGAAGACAAACATATGGCTAACAGACACATGAAAAGATGCTCATCAGCGCTAATTATTACAGAGATGCAAATCAAAACCAAAACAAGGTATCACCTCATACTAGTCAGAATGACCATCATACAAAAGTCCACAAACAATAAATGCTGGAGAGCATGTGAAAAAAAGGGAACTCGCTTACATTGTTGGTGGAAATATACATTTGTGCAGTCACTATGGAAAACAGTATAGAAGTTCCACAAAAAACTAAAAATAGAGTTACCGTATGATCCAGCAATCCCACTCCTGGGCATAAACCCAGACACAACTATAATTCAAGAAGATGCCTGCACCTCTATGTTCACAGCATCTTTATTCACAACAGCAAAGACATGGAAACAGCCTGAACATCCACGGATAGCTCTGTTTACAGGAGCCAAACATGGACACAACCTAAAGGTCCATTGACAGATAAATGGATAAAGATGTGGTGTGTATACAACGGAAGACTACTCAGCCATAAAAAAGAATGCAATAATGCCATCTGCAGCAACATGGATGGACCTAGATTATAAGTGAAGTCAGAAAGAGAAAGACAAATATCATATACTCTCACTTATACGTGGAATCTAAAATATGACACAAATTCACATATCTAATAACCAAAATCAACTTAGATACAGAGTACAGACTTGTGGTTGTCAACGGAGAGGAGAGGTAGGGGAGGGAAGGACTGGGAATTTGGGTTAACAGATGAAAAGTATATATAAATAAATGGATAAACAATACGGTCCTATAGGATAGCACAGGGAACTATTCTCAGTATCTGAGATAAATCAAATGGGAAAGAATATTAAGATGAACATATATATATGCATATATATATATATATCTGAGTCAGTTTGCTATATAACAGAAATTAAACACAACATTTTAAATAAACTGCACTTCCTTAACTTTCTCGACAAGGTTAGGAGGGGAACATCAGAGGACTGTCAAGAGCTACAGCTGCGGCCGGCCCTAGGCTGCGTGTACTTCCCCGGTCCAAGCCGCTCAGGTTCGGCGCTCAGGCAGCCCTCAGAGGCACAGATTCGGCTGGGACTGCGCTTTGTGCCCTTCCCAGGTCCGAGTAGCTCAGGAGTTTGGCGAGCGCGATGGCCGCGGTTTGTCACCTTTTCTGCCGCTGCTGCTCAGCTTTCTGGGTGGACCGCTGGCGGCCGCCGTGAGGCAGATTGTGACTGTCCAGCACCCCCAGAAGTCTTAGCAAAGAAGCCTGCTTGCAGTTAGGTAGGTAAAGTCTCTCCGGGTCTGCAATTGCCCCTTTCCAGTCCTTACGGCTCTGGCTGCCTATCCCCGGCGGGGGATGGTCTGCAGCCGGCTTTTCCGTTCCGTCCTTCGTTCTGTGCTCGGTCCTGGCGGTGTCTTATGTTCGAGCTTTTCGTGCGGTAGCTATCCCACAGGCTGGTTTGCTAGCCCAAGTTAGATCGTTCTGGTTGCGCGTGGGGCGTCCCTGCCCTGCCCCCACTTCCCAATGGCGGATGCAGGCGTCTGTGCTGCTTTTCCGCTGGGGGAGTTACTGTTGGGCTTGTAATCTCTTGGTTTTAATTATTTCTTTATTTTTCCTTCCTGTTATGTTGCCCTCTGTGTTTCCAAGGCTCACCACAGACTCGGCAGGGAGAGTGTTTCCTGGTGTTTGGAAACCTCTCTTCTTAAAATTCCCTTCCCGGGACGGAGCTCCCTCCCCACCTCCTTTGTCTCCTTTTTCGTCTTTTATATTTTTTCCTACCTGTTTTTGAAGACAATGGTCTGCTTTTCTGGTTGCCTGATGTCCTCTGCCAGCCTACAGAAGTTGTTTTGTGGAGTTTGCTCAGCGTTGAAATGTTCTCTTGAGGAATTTGTGAGGGAGAAAGTGGTCTTCCCGTCCTATTCCTCCGCCATCTTTATACCACTTCACACCAGTCAGAATGGCTGCGATCCAAAAATCTGCAAGCAATAAATGCTGGAGAGGGTGTGGAGAAAAGGGAACCCTCCTACACTGTTGGTGGGAATGCAAACTAGTACAGCCACTATGGAGAACAGTGTGGAGATTCCTTAAAAAATTGCAAATAGAACTACCTTATGACCCAGCAATCCCACTGCTGGGCATACACACCGAGGAAACCAGAATTGAAAGAGACACATGTACCCCAATGTTCATCGCAGCACTGTTTATAATAGCCAGGACATGGAAACAACCTAGATGTCCATCAGCAGATGAATGGATAAGAAAGCAGTGGTACATATACACAATGCAGTATTACTCAGCCATTAAAAAGAATTCATTTGAATCAGTTCTGATGAGATGGATGAAACTGGAGCCGATTATACAGAGTGAAGTAAGCCAGAAAGAAAAACACCAATACAGTATACTAACACATATATAATATGGAATTTAGAAAGATGGCAATGACGACCCTGTATGCAAGACAGGAAAAAAGACACAGCTGTGTATAACGGACTTTTGGACTCAGAGGGAGAGGGAGAGGGTGGGATGATTTTGGAGAATGGCATTCTACCATGTATACTATCATGTAAAAATTGAATCGCCAGTCTATGTCTGACGCAGGATACAGCATGCTTGGGGTTGGTGCATGGGGATGACCCACTGAGATGTTATGGGGAGGGAGGTGGGAGGGGGGTTCATGTTTGGGAACACATGTAAGAATTAAAGATTTTAAAATTTAAAAAAAATAAAAAAACGTTTTTGAGACACAGTCTGAAGAAGCAACTTTTTGTTTCAAAAGTGGTTGAGAATGAACAGGCCTCCACTTCCTTACACTACCTGTAAGGTTTCCCTGGTGGCTCAGACAGTAAAGCATCTGCCTGCAATGCAGAAGACCCAGGTTCAATTCCTAGGTTGGGAAGATCCCCTGGAGAAGGAAATGGCAATCCACTCCAGCACTCTCGCCTGGAAAATCCCATGGACAGAGGAGCCCGATAGGCTACAGTCCTTGGGGTCACAAAGAGTCAGACACGACTGAGCAACTTCACTTTCACTTTCCTTACACTCCTAGTCAGCAGTATATACTGAGCTTACCCATAGCCCACTCAGGTTCTGGTCCCGTTCTGTTCTGGTTCTATGGGCCATTATATGTAGTTGTGAGCAGCTAAAGTAAATAATAAAAAGATTAACAAGGTGTTTTATGACAGTGAAAAGTATACTTCTTTTTCTAATATTTACTTTATCTCCACCTTTTATACCTGGGTAAAATTAATAATCTCTAACTAGAAACTCCCTCCAAAAAGCATTAATTAAACTCTGTCTTATAGAGAATACAGTAAATGATGCTTCTTTGAAAAGTCATCTTCTCCAAACAACAGATGTGAAGCTTAGCTTCAAAAGTATGATCGGTGGGACTTTTTGGTTACCATCTGCATGTGTGTATGAACAGTGGGGGCTTCCCTTGTGGCTCAGATGGTAAAGAAACTGCCTGCAATGTGGCAGACTCAGGGTCAGTTCTTGGGTTGGGAAGATCCCCTGGAGAAGGAAATGGCAATTCACTCCAGTACTCTTGCCTAGAGAATTCCATGGACAGAGGGGCCTGGCAGGCTACAGTCCATGGGGTGGCAAAGAGTCAGATAAGACTGAGCGACTACATTTGATCCTTGGTTCTATGAACAGTGGGACTCCATTGTTCAGCTCGTAGAAGCTGCCATTGAAAGTAGGCCTTGTGAAGTGGGAGGAAAGAGCACTGCAATGAGAGGTAGATTCAAGCCTTAGATCTTCCACCAGGACAAGCTGAGCTTTGAGTCAAGGCCCCTAATGCAACTCAATATGCTCTCCTTTAAGAATTACCTATGTTAAGAATTCTTCATGAAATTCTTGAGATGAAATAATGCAATGTGTGAGAGAGAGAACATGCTATACTACACATGTGGAGGAGTAATGAATACTATCCTGGTTCTGTGCCAAAGAACCCAGATGAACCCACCTGTTCCAGAGGGTGTGAATTCTGGATTGGTTTCTCAGTCTCCCCAAACTTGAGTTTCTGATTCCAGAAAACAGAAATAAGAATTATTTTCTTATTACACAAAGAATTACTCAAAGGGCTGTTGTGAGGTTGGAGATAACATACGCCAAGCATCTGGTCTAGTTGTTGACACACAAAAGGGGCTGAACAAATGATAAGTGGGATAAAAACAAGTTGATAAGAAGGGTTAGAGATAGTTCATGACAAGTATCTAGTCTAGGTCTGGTCATGCAGCAGGTGCATACTCAACACTAAGTGGGATTATAACCACAGTGATAACAGTCACAATAAAACGGTTGCTACTGATGGTGATGAAGACAATGGCAATGACAAGGATTATGATGATGAAAGAAAAGAAATGCTATACAAGATAACTGGAAAATTTTATCTGGAAGCAACATGGTGTAGTCAAAAAGTGAAATGAATTTTGAGTTTGGAAACTGATTTGACCTCTTAGTCATATTTTGAACTTGTAAAAGTTATTAACTTCTCTGAGCCTAGATTTTCTCATCTGTATGAAGTCTGGTATTTCTTAGAAAGGAGATGTAATTAAAGCATGTAATCCAACTGCTGCCATCTAATATATTCTGGATACACATTAGCCCCTTTCCCTCCTTCTGCCATCGACATACATATAGAGACCAGCTTTTTTTTTTTTTTTTCATTTTCTTTCAAGTTTTGGACACTGGTATACTCTCCACACTAAAGAGTTTGTTTTTTTTCCCATTCTTTTATAATACAAGTCTATATCTCATAAATGAGAACAAAACTTTATACAATAAAAGACTCCCGCTTTTTCTGCCCCTTCAAAAAAAGGAAAGTGGGTATCTCAGTATCTAACACTATCAGACACAAACTGAGATGATCATATATTAATATTATCATACATAAATTAAGATGATCTATATAAAGGTAAATATGCCTACTGTAATAAGTAAACTTCCACATTACACTAATTTATCATAAAACATGTTGATTCTTCAAAGGCATAAAGTCTAACTGTAATAGGTTGCCATGGAGGACTCTGTTTCTTACAGGTTAAAACTATCTTCAACAAGAGGCTTGCAAGGGCATGTCAGGCACTGGTATCCAGCCGGCAAACGAGGGGAGAGAGAAGATCATGTGGGGGAGGATTTGCACAGGCCAAGCCTGGAAGAACACAATTCACTCATATTCCACTGTCGAGTGCCAGTCACATGGCACCAGTTATATGCAGAGAGAGTAGTGAGAGCAAGACTATCTAGCTGAGAAGTCACTTTCCAGCAACAAACTTTATGGAAGAGGAGTCTTATGGTGGAGAGTTTGTCATATTTGCCAGTTAGCTTTTCTTGCCCTCAACTATCCATATCCTTCCTGCCAAACACTGTACACACTCTCCATTTGCCCAAGGCAGGCAACCCAATATCCACTTCATACTCTCCATTCAACTCAAAGCCCCGGATCTCCAGAAGATTCACAGTCCTCTTATTCATGTCCATTCCTGCCTTCTCGGGTCCAGTGGCCTAAGGCCTGAAAGAACAATCTATCTGCAGTTTTCTACAGATTAACCGCTAAATAAGAGTGAAGCAGCTGCCCACACGGATACTCACCATGGAAACCAGTTTCAAATGGAAGATGTCAGCACAGCAACTGTGGAGACCTCCTACTTTGAGGGCAAGAAAGTTTCTTAAATAGCCCAAGATTCATGGATATACCCCCTCTTTCCTTGTTCTCCATGATCCGAGGCTCAGAACTATCTGAGGTTCTTCCTTGTCCATATTTAAAAAGGAAATTGGGACAAATGGACAACTTGGAGACTGAATAACTTCTGTGGACTACTTCTTATGCAAATGTGGTGTATCATGAATTGTTTTAAAGCTTGACAAATTAAAGGGGATTTTTAAAAGGTTAGTCACATCGTCTCTTGGCAAGATCATTTCTTCCACATATTATTAGAACACTGACCCATTTCCTTATAGATTATTTCAAATTCCAGTAACATTTGACAAAGTTGAACTTCACCTGAGACATGAGCTCATGAAAAAGAGTGACAATAAAGAAATCCCTCACCATTTTGTGTTCTGGGAAACAGCTTACTACCAAGGATCACTCTTCCCCATATGCCGTAGATAAGGGTGGTCCTTGCTAAAGAAAGCAAGTATATTCCTAAACCCACTGTGAACCAGTATGACACATTAAAGCATTTTATATTTAAGTGCATTTTATTTATTTATGAAAGATTATGTAACCAAAATGGTTTTATTTAAAGGAAATGTTCTAATCTTACCCATAAATGATAAAATTCACACAATCATAAAATACACAAATAAGTAGCCTTTCAAAATTATTTCTATTGATAAAAATACATGAAATCAACAACAAAAAGATTCATAAGGCAAATGAGAGCTGAAAAAAATAATACAATGGATTTTCTGGTAAAAAACAAAAACCTAAAGTCAATAAGGAGATGAAAATGGCTTCATAAACTTTGACCATAGCCCTAAACTGAAGAAGATGTTTATGTATAAACCATTCAGAAAGATTTCATTTGGTCGTCTTCATCATAGCTCATGAAGCCCTGCTTCAGAAAGGCAATAGTGCACACTATTTGAAACATGTAAAATTAATGATTATGAGGCCTGTGATTTCTGCAGTTCCAAGTTAGCATCATTATTCCAGTTTTTAATACTCACATTCTTTATAACGAGCTTTGCATTTTCTTTGGGTGGATATATTGCAATTCCACATAGCTTAATGGGGAAATTGTGTTAGGATAATACAGGAATAAAAGGTGCCCCTTAATTTTCCTTTTTTTTTTTTTTGTTAAGACTCCAGAGTCCCTTGGACTGCAAGGAGATCCAACCAGTCCATTCTAAAGGAGATCAGCCCTGAGTGTCCTTTGGAAAGAATTATGCTAAAGCTGAAACTCCAGTACTTTGGCCACCTCATGTGAAGAGTTGACTCATTGGACAAGACTCTGATGCTGGGAGGGATTGGGGGCAGGAGGAGAAGGGGACGACAGAGGATGAGATGGCTGGATAGCATCACTGACTTGATGGACGTGAGTCTGAGTGAACTCCGGGAGTTGGCGATGGACAGGGAGGCCTGGTGCGCTGCGATTCATGGGGTCGCAAAGAGTCGGACACGACTGAGCGACTGAACTGAACTGAACTGAAGGGAAAAATAAAGTATTGTATAATGTGAAAGTGAAAGTCGCTCAATTGTGTCCGACTCTTTGTGACCTCATCGACTGTATAGTCCATGAAATTCTCCAGGCCAGAATACTGGAGTGGGTAGCCTTTCCCTTCTCCAGGGGATCTTCCCTGCCCAGGGATCGAACCCAGGTCTCCTGCACAGCAGGCAGATTCTTCACCAGTTGAGCCACAAGGGAAACCCAAGAATACTGGAGTGGGTAGCCTATCCCTTCTCCAGGGGATCTTCCCGGCCCAGGAATTGAACTAGACTCTCCTGCATTGCAGGAGGATTCTTTACCAACTGAGCTATTGTATAATAGTCAAATAAAACTTCACCAAAAAGTATAGTGCAGTTTTTATGTTGCTATTGGTGTGTGCATGCTAAGTCACTTCAGCCGTGTCCGACTCTCTGCAATCCCATGGATTCTAGCCCACCAGGGTCCTCTGTCCATAGGATTATCCAGGCAAGAATACTGGAGTGGGTTGCCATGGACAGGCCAAAATCAACCATATAGATAGAGTTCTCTCTGTCACTCAAAAATGCTGGAATTTTAGGGAGCACACTACAAAGTTTCCTTTATTCTCCCAAGGTTTTTTGCCTTAATTACCATATCAGTTATCAGATATGTGGGAGCTCAGGGATGACAGATGAACTTACTTTAAGGATGGACACTATATACGGTCTTTCCAGGTAGTGCTAGTGCTAAAGAATCCGCCTGCCAATGTAGGATTTACAAGAGACTCAGGTTCAAACCCTGGGTTGGGAAGATCCCTGGAGTAAGGAATGGCAACCCACTCCAGTTATTTTTGCCTGGAAAATTCCATGGAAAGAGGAACCTGGCAGGCTACAGTCCATGGGGCTACAAAGAGTCAGACACAACTGAGTGAATAAGCACACACATACAGACACTATATATACACATACACAATATAATCTCAAACACTCTTGTTCCACAAACCAACAAAATATTAAAAATATTTGCACATTTCATGTTTCTAACCTTATTAGCCAGTTCTAGACTGTCTTTTAACCTTGAAATTGACACAAACATCCATTAATGGGCCATGTGCTCCTGCTATGTGCTTCTGAAAATATAATCATTATATTTTCAGTATTTGGCAGCTACAAAAAAAAATTGTGCCTCTGCTCACACTTATCATAACCCAGAAGTAAGGAAATAAAAACATCCTTTAGGCAATGAAACAGTAAAATCAAAAAAGTTCCATTCAGATTGCATGAAAATGCACAGCCACTTTCATGCAGCAGCCTATTCAGTGCACAAGAGCACAGGCAGCAGTACCAGGCAGCCTAAGTGTGACTTCAGGCCCCACCTCTTCTCTCTATATGCACTGACCAACTTATTTAATCAGTCTGTGCCTCTGTTCTTACCTGTAAACTGGAGATGAAAATGGTGGTGGCTTAGTCACTAAGTCATGCCCAACTCTTGCTGTGCCCTCCAGGCTCCTCTGTCCATGGGATTCTCCAGGCAGGAATACTGGAGTGGGTTGTCATTTCCTTCTCCAGAGGATCTTCCCGACCCAGGAATCAAACCCGATTTCCTGCATCGCAGGCAGATGATTTACCAACTAAGCTATGAAGGAAGCCTGGAGATGAACATAATGGTACCTATATCTAGTATATCTAGCCTATCCCTTCTCCCTGGGTTGGGAAGATCTGCTGGAGAAGGGATAGGCTACCCACCCCAATGTTCTTGAGCTTCCCTTGTGGCTCAGCTGGTAAAGAATCCACCTTTAATGTGGGAGACCTGGGTTCGACCCCTGGCTTGGGAATATCCCCTGGAGAAGGGAAAGGCTACCCAACCCATTCCAGTATTCTGGCCTAGGGAATTATTCCATGGACTGTATAGTTCATGGGGTCGCAAAGAGTCAGACACGACTAAGTGATTTTCACTCACATATCATGGCATTTTTTGAGGCCACAATGGTTAATACATTCAAAGTGCTTCAGGAGTGCCTGGCACAAAGGAAGTGCATTTTAAAATGTCTAAGATTTTAAAATTAAAAAAATAAAAAACTAATAAAAAATAAAAAAAATAAATAAAAGTAGCTTAAACCAGTGGAAAAATAAATAAATAAAATAAAATAAAATGTCTTTTCTCCTCAATGTGTTGTTATTATCATCATCACTATCACCATCACCATCATCATTCCTGGCCAGAAAGACTAGCTTATAACTAGAGTAGATGAAGCAATATAATTAAAGATATAGATGAAAGTAGTTGATTACAGTAAGTCCCCAGGAGAAGGATGTATTCTAACAATAAGAAAAAAAATCTAGAAAAACTACAAAGAAGGCTGGAGGATGACAAGTACACTAATTTATAGCCACTCCATGAGGTATCTTAGAAACAAACCTGTAGACATTCCCCTGTGACCCAACATCCCAAAATCCATTGAATATTTTTCACATCTTGGGACTCCTTTCAGAATGGACAACCAAGAAAAACAGGTTGATCCATTTATTATTATTCCTAGTTTATTTTTATAAATGGAAACATATTTGATCTTAAAAAACAAAAAAAAATACAAATTTTATTTTCTTATGAAACAGTGCAGGGTTTAAAGAAACAAAATTCTTACAGTTGTATAAAGCGTCTGCCTGCAATGCAGGAGACTCAGGTTCGATTCCTGGGTCAGGAAGATCCCCTGGAGAAGGAAATGGCAATCCACTCCAGCACTCTTGCCTGGAAAATCCCATGGACGGAGGAGCCTGATAGGCTACAGTCCATGGGGTCGCAAGGAGTCGGACACGACTGAGCGACTTCACTTCACTTCTTTTAAAGACAGAGTCATTGTTGTCCCACTTAGTACTGCTACCAGACCTTTGTTATTGGTTTTAATAATCCCAGTCTGGTTTGGCTTATTCCAGGTGTTAAGGCAGAGGTGCTAAATATATTATCAATACCTTCTTATTACATTAGAAAAACTTAGCATAGAAAGAAGGGTGGATGGAGATGCTGGGCAGATTTGAAGTGGAAATCTGCTCTTCTGTTTCTGATAGACTTTGAACAAGGTATTTAACATCTTTCATCATTTGTTTTCTTGACTATAAATTGGGAGAATGATATAATTTATAAAATTAAAAGAGAATAAATAAAATACTGTAAGTAAAATCATTGGCACATTGCCAAATCTCAATCAATATTAGCTCCAATCTACCGCCCCCGCTGGCTTTTCTGAAAATCAACCACCACCAAAGATACTTATACATTTCCCTAGTAGGACCAGGTTAATTACATTTCTCTTCATTCTCCTGATTCTATGCCTTTTTAGCTATTACTTTTAATTATGAATAAACCCTTAAACAAAAATGCAATTCAAATCAAGGAAATCAAACCAATATTTATGGAGCAATTCCCTCATGTTAAGTATGGTGTTTAATTATCTAGTCAATTTTATGAGATTTGTATTATTATCCCAAAGAACTGATAAGATCAAGGCTTAAAGTAATTCATCGGACATAGTTAATAAGTCTTAGAATAGAGTTTTACACTCCTAGCCAACTTCAAAGTTGTCTAGGCTTTTCTAGCTTTCTCCAGGAGTTCTGAACCCTTAAAAGTAAAGGGCATTTTTTCTATTTAACTTAAATTGAGTGATGTCTTGCTTGCAATGAGATAGATGTTCATCTAACTTTCTGGAATACAGTAGTAAACCAAAGAGAGAGGCCTTGCTGAAATGGGGCTTACAAACATTGGGAGGAAAGGGAGATCAGACAGTTTATAACATCTATTTTCTATTATATAAAGTATACAAAGACTCTCCATTGAGGTGCCTTTCTAGCAGAGATGCAAATAACATAAGGAGCAGACATGACAATATCCAGTAGAGGAGCCTTCCATGCAGAGCATGAGCTAAAGGTTGAGTGGTGCAAGTCGGGCCGTCATGTTTGTGGAACTGAGATGAGGCCAGTGGAGTGAAGCAGATGGTCAAAAGTGGTGAGTGGTAGGTCATGAAGTAAGCAAGAGTGCTGCCTGACATTTTTATTAGACTATACAGGTCATGTGAAGGACTTCTGCTTTATTTCAATAAGATGAGAAATATCCCAGTAATGGAGAATTGATGAGAGGAGTTCTATGATAGGAAGAGAACAGACTGTGAAGGGAACAAGAACAAAAACATAGAGACTAGGAAATTGTTGCCATACTAGGAAATGCTATTGGGAGGAATTATTACAATACAAGCAAATCTCCAGGTCAGATTATTTTCTTCCATTTATCTCCAAATCATTATTCTTTCTTCTTTTACCACTTAATTTAACCAAACTTCACACTTCTCATTTCCTGTGATACTTTCAACCTCTACACATCAAAATGCCTTACAAGATACCACGATTTACTATAATGTCTAGAAATTAAGAGAGTGAAGTATGATGTAAAGTTTTCTTTCTGTGCAAGGCCAATTGCTCCAGCCACACTGGTCTCCTTGCTGATTCAGAGGAACACCCACATAAAATCAATATGTCACAGAAGAAACATCACAAATGAGTGGGAGAATGACAGTAAGTAATTCCAGGACAACTGTTTATATGTGTGGGGGAAAATTTTTGATCCCTACTGAACATCATTTACAAAAATTAATACCAAGAATTTGAACAACATAAATGAGTGAAAAATTTCCAACAAATATGGAATCTTATTTTAAAAATATGAGAGTGGGAGGCTAGTGTTAAGATTTCAAGGTAGGAAAACTCTGACTAAATAAGATGCTCAAATATATAAACCATGAATAAAAAAAATCGACTCCCCTCCTATTAACTTTATTCTTTCTGACCTTATATTGCAGGTTGGCAAAAACAGGTTCCTGTCCTGCTGGACCATGACAGATTTATTTGCTGTGCAGAGAAATTATAACAGTGAAATATCTAGTTATAGGGCTTTATGCTCGTTGGCAATACATACAACAGTTTAGACTGTTTTTTGTTAAATGAAAGGAAATTTTTCTCAGTGATCCATTAATCATAAATACAGTTTCTATACGTGACATCTAAACACTTTCAATTTATCTATAAAATACATAGACAATAATACATTTTCTTACTTTATAAAAATTAAAGTCTGGTAAGATTGTATAAGTTTAAATGCTTTGGGATGTTTTAAGCATGCTAAAAATAACAACTATTATTAAAACTAAGTCAAATATAGGTTAAAAGTAGAGATCTAAGGCATGCATTATGAAAACTGTTAAATTTTGAAAGTCACTTCTCTTTAGGTTTTCTGGTTAGCTGAGACAAAACTGGGAAGTCCTGATTTATCAAATAAATTGTTTTTTTCCCTCTGTTTCATTCTACTAGAGTAGATTTGGCCAGTTACTATTTTGACAGATATGTAATCTCTCTGGATCAAATGTAACCACAGTGATTATTCACATTAAGCCCTCGATTTTGCCAAAAAACGGAAAACATGAGAGATTTCTAAAACGTTAGACACATGGGAGCCTCAATTTTTCTCAATTGAACTTTCTTTTTTTTTTTTTTTCTAAAGTATTCAAACTGCTTTGGATGGGATATTGTTTTGTGCGTTTGAATGAGATAAATCACTCATATAAGGAGATGATCCCAGAATGTAGTTTGATGAGCAACCACAAAGCACCAGGGAAAATTCACACACACACACACACACACACACACACACTGTGGCTATTATCTCAATAAACAAGCCAAAACAACAAAGAATTGAGATATTAGGTAGCAAAACACAGTCCACTTTTGTTGATATAACTGATACAGGTTAGACAGAATTGTTATGTGTACTTAGATGACAATGTGGAGATGTGAGACAGCCAGAAAAAGAAGACAAGGTAGGGGCTATTGAACTACTATGGGAAGCAATAAACCTAGGTATAATATTAATAGATCAAGGGCATATGAATTGCAGGTTTCCTCCTAGCTTACACTGCCATCTAGATAGGCCCATGGTAGCTAGCAGCAGAAATATAGTGTCACATGACATCAAGTTGTACATCCTATAATCCTTGGTAGTAACTGAAAGAAATCTCTCTCAAGAGCAAGATGTATTAAGGATGATAATTTATGATTCCAAGGACGAAAGCTTGGTATGGTTGGTATCAGGCATTGCTTGATTCCCTTCTCCTTTTTTGCTTTTGTCCAGACAGCAAATGCCCAGGAAAAACACTTAACTGCCCAGAATTCCTTGCAGGTAAGAGGAGGCATGTGATTCATTCTGACCAATGAGATAGAAATGGAAGTCTGTCTGCCTGAAGAATAAACTCCGTATTTTTTTTCATGATAAAAATGAAAACTTGGCTGGCCACCCTTTGCCTTTTGCCTGTTATTCTTCTTTCTCTGTGGAGTCTGGATTCAAGGTTAAGACTGGTGGGGCAGAGGGTTGGAAGGAGGCAAACCCCTCTCTGCCTCCAGATTTTGATTAATGTAAGAGCAAATAAAAACCTCTATTTGATTCAGCCACAAGAGTTGGATTTTGGTTACATGCCACTGAACAAAATCCTATGTGACACAGCAACCAGAGGTTCACTACGAATGAGTGTTTCTCATTATCTTATAGTGTGATATTCTTAGCAATGGAGACAATTTGGAATAATATTAAATTACATGGTTAGAAGAGTAGCTTTCAGTTATCAATCAGTCTTGATTACTTCAAGGAGGAAAGTCTCAGTTTAGTGCTTGTATGCCTTAAACAGCTCTCTGAAACTTGTTTTTCTCCCTTGCAACAAACTGAGATACACTTCAGACTAAGGACCTTTGTTAAGCATAATTATCTAGCTAAAATTTAATAGCACTGTTTTGTTCCATTAAGTCTGGTTTATAGTTACCTTCTCATTTTTGAGTGTTACTGCATTTCCATTCATGACAATGATATAAAGTTTCTTTATAAAATATATTCATATAAAAATATGAATTGATTTGAAGAAAAATACTAATACAAACAAAAGTGATACACAGAGAATTTTTTTTTTTTTTAAGAAAGACAGTGGTATACAAATGACTACGGTTGAGCCCTAGATAAACAATCTTGCCTATAAGAGTAATGGCCGACTCACTAACACTTTTGGGTTATATCATATTTAACAATTTAAAACAGCCTTGACAGAACTCACCCTGTTGGTCAAATATCCTCAGTACTGAAAATAAACCAACATAGGAAAAGTTTTACGCAAAATTTCTTGACCTTCCCATAAACTTGTGAAGATAAACAGGATGCTTCAGGCCTACTATGTCCTCATCTAGACTGTTACTAAATCTCAGTCCAAATTTCATCCTCTTTAATCCTAAAAAATTATTCCACAGTGTTTCCTGTATGGATGATCAATCAATATTTGTACAGTTTCAGTTATTGCAAAGGAGGATTGCCACAGGAATATTCTATTGGGCTAAAATTGCAGATTCATCACCTAGGATCATCTATTCAATAACTTGAAACTTATTAAAATTTGAGAGTGAATGTTGTATGTCAACACTCTGGTCATCTCTCTGTTCATCTGTTTGAAGTAGCAAGTTTGGCTGCTAATACAAATATTATTTGCTGTTGCAAGCTCCCTTATTTGAGAAATCTGAGGTTTTAGTTCTTAGGCATAATCTTATAAGAAAAACAAATCAAAGCAAAGGTCAAATTGTGAATGAAAATTCAAAACCAAAGCTCTGCAACTATGGAAAAGGAAAGCTTACAATTAAGAATCACAGATTCTCTGATTTCAAAGTTTGCCAAATGTCTTCTGTATTCACTGCAGTGCTCAAATAATTATCACATCGAATTTCATAACAAAGGCCTTGGAAAGACTGAAAAATTGTCTAGTACTTATACACACTCCTGATAATTTTATTATGACAGTAATTTGTTCAAATATAAGCTATGTGCTTCTTCCTCTTGTTGATTCTCATCATTCCACCTTAAAAATGGACATCTACAGTGAAGTTACAGGCACAGAAGGATGATGGGTTACTGTATAAGGAAAGGACATAGAAAATAATTCAAATGATAAAAGAACAAGGCTGGAACTGTGGCTTGGATCTGAAGCATGCAGGACAGTGCAGAGGATCAATGGCAAAGAATTATCACCTTTGGGGCTAATGCAGGAGCCAAGGGCATAGTCAGGGCTGGGGAAGAGTTCTCTAGCTTCAGAGCTGATGCTAAAAGGCAAAGTGGGAACTAGATGAATTCTCCAAGAAAAGCTGCCTTACAGATTACATCTTAATTCTAAAATACTGGCCTTGAGATATCCAGTTAGGTGCTGCTACTGCTAAGTCGCTTCAGTCGTGTCCGACTCTGTGCGACCCCACAGACGACAGCCTACCAGGCTCCGCCGTCCCTGGGATTCTCCAGGCAAGAACACTGGAGTGGGTTGCCATTTCCTTCTCCAATGCATGAAAATGAAAAGTGAAAGTGAGGTCGCTCAGTCGTGTCCGACCCTTCGTGACCTCAAGGACTGTAGCCTACCAGGCTTTTCTGTCCATGGGATTTTCCAGGCAAGAGTACTGGAGTGGGATGCCATCGCCTTCTGCAGTTAGGTGAGGATTATATAATAGCAAGGAACTGTGGGTTGACCAGAGGTTAAGAGGTACTGTGATTCTGACCTTCTGTTGTGCAGAGCACTCACTACATTATGTTAACTCTTAGACTTCAATACCACTTGGGGAAAAGAGCTGTTGGGCTCCAAACTGAACCCTATCATTTCTGGCTGGGCTAATCTGCAGTCTAGAGAGTGAATGGTGAATGAATGGTAAAAGTCGCTCAGTCATGTCCGACTCTTTGCGACCCCATGGACTCGTCCATGGAATTCTCCAGGCCAGAATACTGGAGTAGGTAGCCTTTCCCTTCTCCAGGGGATCTTCCCAACCCAGGGATCAAACCCAGGTCCCCCACATTGCAGGCGGATTCTTTACCAGCTGAGCCACAAGGGAAGCCCAATCTAGAGAGTATTCCTGGACTACTGTGAATCAGTCTGAGAAACTGAATATGACCTCATCTTTGCTCTACCATCTTTAGAGTCAAGTCAAGTGGCTGGTTCTACAGAAACTGGAAGTTTTGGCACATGTATCTGAGAGACAAGTTGCTGGTAAACAGTAATCACTGTCCTGGGAGAAAACACAGCTTAGGACAAAAGATAATTAAAAACCAGGAAGGAAGTGATTTGAGTAAGCATGGGCAAAGCAGAGATCACAAAAAGCAACAGGAAATCCTAGTGGGTCTCTGTTCTTGGAGCTAGCTTGATCATATTTCAGCCAAACTAGGAGTGTCTCCTAGTCTAAGGTACCTTGAAAATAAGATACAGTTGGTAGCACTGTCTCTTCTGTACAATAATGGTCATTATCTATTCAGAAATAATATTGTCCTGATATATCTAAAACTGTCATAAAGTAACAAGATCATTCAAGCTTAGTTGGGTGTACTTGTGTGAGCATGAATGTGAGCTTTACAAGAGACATAATACATATGAATAGATGAGAACAGCAGGTTGTTTTTAAACCTCAGGTTACATAAAAGAGTGACTGCTGAGTAAATGTGCGGCTGCTGACTATTGGGATGCTGAACCAGTTTTGAATATTTAAGCAATAATTGATACTGTCTTCAAAGAGATGAATGGCTCCCATGTTGAGACCACATATTGTTATGTTTACTTAGAGGCTGAGTTGATGATAGGCTTTATATTACACGCAGGAAAGAAATGAGAGTCTCTGAAAGATGTTTCATACTAATATTACTGTCAACACACAAGAGAGACAGACTGGCTTCTGACATGAACTTTACAGATTTCACTCTTCATGAGGAATTAGAATTAAGTTTTAATTGAATCCTTAATTAGCATTATCCAAATATATTTGGAAACTGATTCATGGTATAGAAACTTGTTCAGATTAATGTTAGAGGGAAGGAGGAAGTGATTTTCTTTAATATTCAGAAGAGAATATCATGACATTCAGATAGGCTCCTTTTGAATTATACCCTACAATTTGTAAACATCTATAAAATAACCAGATATTTTGAGTCTAATATATATAGGGAAATATGACTAGATTAATTCTTTCTGTCACTAAAGTATTCATTTTGTTTTTGTTTTTGATCACACAGCATGGCATGTGGGGTTTCAGTTTCCCAGTCGGGGATCAAACTCACACCCCCTGCACTGAAGTGCAAAGTCTTAACCAAAGGGCCACCAGGAAAGTCCCATCTGTCACCTAAGTGCTTCACTTTGGTTCAGAAGCATGGTCCAAGAGGTGAGGTAAACGTGGCGGTAAGAGATATCTAGGAGACTTCTGACTGAGTGAAGTAAACAAACAGGGTTCCTAAGGAAAAAGACCAACATTCTAACCTATCTTCTAGACAGCTCTCCAGCTGCAACTCAGTTTATTTACTGTTTTTGTTTTATATTCACTCTATGCAGCAGAATGACTACTCTTACATACTGAATTCACTAATTCAAGAATGTTAGAGTCAATGTTTAGACAATCTAGATGTTCCCCCGCAATGTGTAATAGCCAGTTAGTAAGTGTAAATTAACAATATAAATTGAGTATGCTAAAGTAAGGGAAAGAAAGTGATCCACAGACACTCTAAGGTTAAAAGATGACCTCAGAGGCCAGCTGCTCTCTATATTTCATAGGTGTGAATTACCAAAAAATAATGGAGCAGAACTGAAGTTTCAACTTTAGATATATCTTTAGATGTAACCATGGTAAGAATATTAGTATGAACATCTATGCTTGGAATATTCTTAGAGAGCTCACTAACCCTTGCTCTTCTCTTGAAAATGTAATTTATTGGGTGTTGTGAATTTAATCCACCTAAAGCTCCCAAGTGTATCAGCTATCTTTCATGCAACTCAGTTTGGCCAGCTCTCTCTCTCTGCTGAGGCCATGAAGATCCTTTTTAAGCCTCTGTCATTCTTAGAACATGAAGGTATTTCATATCTTCTTTAAAACGACCATATCTATTTTAGGCAGAGCTCTATCTTGATATGGAGAGCTTCTTATAGGCAAATAGAAGTTAAGTGGGATTCTTTAGGACTGATTCATTTTTTAAAAGATTTTATAACCATGACATTAACATGAAAATATAATCTCTTTAAAATACCCTACTAGTCATTCTCAGATAAGATGGGAGAACATAGTTTTATATATGTGTTCAAAGGCAGTCAAATATCAAGCTAGTGAAAAATAATAGGTTAGGACTGCTATACAAACATTGATAATTAAATTTTAAAAATATCTTAACAGAGAAATATATAGTCATAAGATTTTAAAGAACAGCCCATATATTATGATTTAATCAAAAATTTCCAGGAGGCTGTGGTTTTTTATCACAACAGTTGTTTTTCTCCACCACTTACTTGTTCTCCTATTTTCTCATGTTGAATAATCCTTATAAATAATCATTTTATTTTCCCAGTAATTTAGAAATGGTGCTGTCTACACACAAATAGGAAAAGGAGTATGTCAAGGCTGTATATTGTCACCCTGCTTATTTAACTTCTATGCAGAGTACATCATGAGAAACGCTGGGCTGGAAGAAGCACAAGCTGGAATCAAGACTGCTGGGAGAAATATCAATAACCTCAGATATGCAGATGACACCACCCTTATGGCAGAAAATGAAGAGGAATTAAAAAGCCTCTTGATGAAAGTGAAACAGGAGAGTAAAAAAGTTGGCTTAAAGCTCAACATTCAGAAAATGAAGATCAAGGCATCCAGTCCCATCACTTCATGGCAAATAGATGGGGAAAAAGTAGAAATAGTGTCAGACTTTATTTTGGGGGGCTCCAAAATCACTGCAGATGGTGACCGCAGCCATGAAATTAAAAGATACTGACTCCTTGGAAGGAAGGTGATGACCAACCTAGATAGCATATTCAAAAGCAGAGACATTACTTTGCCAACAAAGGTCCATCTAGTCAAGGCTATGGTTTTTCCAGTGATCATGTATGGATGTGAGAGTTAGACTGTGAAGAAAGCTGCGTGCAAAAGAATTGGTGCTTTTGAACTATGGTGCTGGAGAAGACTCTTGAGAGTCCCTTGCACTGCAGGGAGATCCAACCAGTCCATCCTAAAGGAGACCAGTTCTGGGTGTTCATTGGAAGGACTGATGCCGAGGCTGAAACTCCAGTACTTTGGCCACATCATGTGAAAAGTTGACTCATTGGAAAAGAACCTGATGCTGGGAGGGATTGGATGCAGGAGCTAAAGGGGACGACAGAGGATGAGATGGCTGGAGGGCATCACCGACTCAATGCACATGAGTTTGGGTGAACTCTGGGAGCTGGTGATGGACAGGGAGGCCTGGCGTGCAGTGATTCCTGGGGTCGCAAAGAGTCAGACACGACTGAGCAATTGAACTGAACTGAACACATGTCCATATCTATCACACTTGTATTTCTACTTCCTTGTCTCTGATTTGTATTATTATTCTGCTGTATTCAAGTTTCAAACTATCTTAACATGAGAGAAAAAATTAAGTAAAGCCTTCCTCTGAATTTCCTCAAAAAGCTAATGACTAAAGGGCTAACAACACATGGCTCCACAGATAAGCTTCTTTTGCCTCCTTCACAGGGTGTGCACATCTTCCTAAGATTGTCTTCCACTTACTATTTTACAGGCACAGAAGCCCCTCCTGAGGATAACAACATTCACAGAGAAAGCCTGGTCACAAGGTCCTTGATTTGGGAAAGCACTACATTTTCCCCTCAGATTTTCTGCTCTTCCAGGGATCAACACCTGCAAACAATTTTTTCCAAGTGTCAGTGATGCAAATGGCATCTATTCTTTCATGCATTCATTCCCCAATGGGAATTTTGAAAAAGGGGGATCGCCTATTTTATTTGCTTCTAGAAAGAAGTTTTTTAAAAATAATAAAAGAATGAAATCCCTAGGAATACATCTACCTAAGGAGGTAAATGACCTGTACTCAGAAAATTATACATAAGATGCTGATGAAAGAAACGGAAGACAACAAAAACAGAAGGAAAGATAACAATATTATTGGATTAGAAGAATTAATGTTAAAATAACCATACTACTCAAGGCAATCTACAGACTCAAGGCAATCCCTATCAAAATACCAACTGCATTATTCACAGAACTAGAACAATTTCAAAATTTGTATGGAAACTCCTGCATAACCAAAACAATCTTGAGAAAGAACAACAGAGCTATAGGAATCATGTGCCCTCATTTCAGACTATAGTGCAAAGCTACAGTTAATCAAAACAGTATGGTACTGGTGTAAAAACAGACACAGAGATTAACAGAACATAATAGAGAGGCCAGAAATAAGCCCACACACTGATGGGTAATTAATCTATGACAGAGGAGGCAAAAATATACAACAGAGAAAAGACAAATCTCTTGAATAAGTGGTGTATATGTAAAAGAATGAAATTAGAACATTCTCTAAAACCATATACAAATATAAACTCAAATGGGTTAAAGACCAGAATGTAAGACCAGATACCATAAAACTCCTAGAGGAAAACATATGCAGAACACTCTTTGACATAAATCATGGCAACATTTTTTTGTATCCATCTCCTAAGGTGAAAAAGATAAAAGCAAAAACACATAAATGGGACCTAATTAAACTTAAAAGCTTTTTCATAACAAAGGAAACTATCAGAAAACCAAAAGAGTCTACTGAATGGGAGAAAATATTTGTAAATGATATGATTCATAAGGTGTAAGTATCTAAAATAAACATACAGCTCATACAACTCAACATCCAAAAAAAAGAAAAAAAAAAACACAGTAAAAAATGCACAGAAGAACAGGAGAGAATTTTTTCCATAGAATACATATAGATGTCCAACAGACACATGAAAAGATACTCAACACTGCTAACCATCAGTTCAGTTCAGTCGCTCAGTTGTGTCCGACTCTGCGACCCCATGAATCGCAGCACACCAGGGCTCCCTGCCCATCACCAACTCCCGGAGTTCACTCAGACTCATGTCCATTGAGTCAGTGATGCCATCCAGCCATCTCATCCTCGGTTGTCCCCTTCTCCTCCTGCCCACAATCCCTCCCAGCATCAGAGTCTTTTCCAATGAGTCAACTCTTCGCATGAAGTGGCCAAAGTACTTGAGTTTCAGCTTTAGCATCATTCCTTCCAAAGAAATCCCAGGGCTGATCTCCTTCAGAATGGACTGGTTGGATCTCCTTGCAGTCCAAGGGACTGTCAAGAATCTTCTTCAACACCACAGTTCAAAAGCATCAATCCTTTGGCGCTCAGCTTTCTTCACAGTCCAACTCTCACATCCATACATGACCATATGGAAAAACCATAGCCTTGACTAGATGGACCTTTGTTAGCAAAGTAATGTCTGCTTTTGAATATGCTACCTAGGCTGGTCATAACTTTCCTTCCAAGGAGTAAGCGTCTTTTAATTTCATGGCCTGCAGTCACCATCTGCAGTGATTTTGGAGCCCAAAAAAATAAAGTCTGCCACTGTTTCCACTGTTTCCCCATCTATTTGCCATGAAGTAATGAGACTGGATGCCATGATCTTCGTTTTCTGAATGTTGAGCTTTAAGCCAACTTTTCACTCTCCACTTTCACTTTTATCAAGAGGCTTTTTAGTTCCTCTTCACTTTCTGCCATCAGAGAAATGCAAATAAAAACTATAATGAAGTATCACTTACTCCTGTCAGGATGGCTATTATCAAAATGACCACAAATAACAAATGCTGGCAAAGATGTGGAGAAAAGGGAATTCTATACACTGTTGGTGGGACTGTAAATTGGTGCAGCCACTCTGCAAAACTAAAAACTATGGAGGTTTTTTAAAAAACTAAAAATAGAACTACCGTATGAATCAACATTTCTACACCTAGGTATATATCTAAAAAGAGAAAAAAAAAAAAAAACACCACAAATTGAAAATGATATGCATCCCAGTGTTCACATCAGTATTATTTCCCATTGCCCAGAAATGGAAACAACCTAAGTGTCCATCAACAGATGAATTCATAAGGAACTCTGGTGTGTTTGTGTATATATTTAAACACACACACACAGTAGAGTAATACTCAACAATAAAAGGGGTTCCCTGGTAGCTCAGATGGTAAAGAATCTGCCTGCAATGCAGGAGACTTGAGTTTGATCCTGGGTTAGGAAGACACCATGGAGAAGGAAATGGCAACCCAATCCAGTATTCTTGCCTAGAGAATTCCATGGACAGAGGAGCCTGGTGGGCCACAGTCCATGGGGTTGCAAAGAGTTGGCACGACTGAACAACTAACACACAACCATAAAAAATAAGGATATTTTGACATCTGCAGTAACATGGATGGACTTGGCGAAGTAAAAGAAGTCAGACAGAGAAAGACAAATATGCATGATATCACTTTTAGTGGGTTCTAAAAATATAAGAAACTACCGAGTATAACAAAAAAGAAACAGAATCACAGATGTAGAGAATGAACTAGTAGTTACTAGAGAGGAAAGGGAAGGAAGAAGGGACAATATAAGGGTAGGAGATAAAGAGATACAACCTAGTAAGCATAAAATTAACCTTAAGAATATTTAAGAATATACTCTACACCATGGAAAATATAGCTAAATTTTACTATGAACAAAGATATTGGAGGTGATGGAATTCCAGCTGAGCTATTACAAATCCTAAAAGATGATGCTGTTAAAGTGCTGCACTTAATATGCCAGCAAATTGGGAAAACTCAGCAGTGCCCACAGGACTGGAAAAGGTCAGTTTTCATTCCAATAACAAAGAAAGGCAATGCCAAAGGATGTTCAAACTACCACACAACTGTACTCATCTCACATGCTAGCAAAGCAATGCTCAAAATTCTCCAAGCTAGGCTTCAACAGTACATGAACAAAGAACTTCCAGATTCTCAAGCCGAATTTAGAAAAGACAGAGGAACCAGAGATTAAACTGCTAACATCCGCTGGATCATATGAAAAAAGCAAGAGAATTCCAGAAAAAAAAAAACAGCTACTTTTACTTCATTGACTACTAAAGCCTTTGACTTTATGGATTACAGTAAAGTGTGGAAAGTTCTTAAAGAGCTGGGAATACCAGACCACCATACCTGCTTCCTGAGAAATCTATATGCAGGTCAAGATGCAACAGTTAGAACTGGACATGGAACAATAGTCTGGTTCCAAATTGGGAAAGGAGTACGTCAAGGCTGTATATTGTCACACTGCTTATTTAACTTATATGAAGAGTATATCATGCGAAATGCCAGGTTGGATATAGCACAAGCTGGAATCAAGACTGCCAGGAGAGATATCAATCACCTCAGGTGTGCAGATGGCACCACCTTTATGGCACAAAGCGAAGAGTAACTAAAGAGCCTTTTGATGAAAGTGAAAGAGGAGAGTGAAAAAGCTAGCTTCAAACTCAACATTCAAAAAAAGATGATCATGGCATCTGGTCCCATCACTTCATGGCAAATAGATGAGGAAACAATGGGAACAGTGACAGTGAGACACTTTACTTTCTTGGGCTCCAAAATCACTGCAGATGGTGACTGTAACCATGAAATTAACAAAGGCTTAACTCCTTAGAAGAAAATCTATGACAAACCTAGACAGCATATTAAAAAGCAGAGACATTACTTTGCCAACAAAGGTCCATCTAGTCCAAGCTATGGTTTTTCCAGTAGTCATGTATGGATGTGAGAGTTGGACCATAAAGAAAGCTGAGCGCAGAAGAATTGATGCTTTTGAACTGTGGTGTTGGAGAAGACTGTTGAGAGTCCCTTGGACTGCAAAGAGATCCAACCAGTCATTCCTGAAGGAAATCAGTCCTGAATATTCACTGGCAGAACTGACGCTGAAGCTGAAACTCCAATACTTTGGCCACCTGATGTCAAGAGCAGACTCATGAGAAAAGACCCTGATGGTAGGAAAGATTGAAGGCAGGAGTAAAAGGGGACATCAGAGGATAAGATGGTTGGATAGCATCACCAACTCGATGGACATGAGTTTGTTTGAGCAAGCTCTGGGAGATGGTGATGGACAGGGAAGCTTGGCATGCTGCAGTCCATGGGGTTGTGAAGAGTTGGACATGACTGAGTGACTGAACTGAGTTGAACTGATAACTGGAGTACAACCTTTAAAAATTGTGAATCACTTTATTATGCACCTGTAACTATATAATGTTATACATCAACTGCAAATAACAAATAAACCAAAAAGAATTTTCTGGTTATTGGAAGTTATATAAAAGCTACTCTAATTTGGTGATTTCCAAGTGAAGCCGTTAATCAACTAACCTATGCCACTAGGGCACTTCCTGGCCCCCCTCAGCAATAATACCAATAATGCCTTTTCACTAGAGAGCAGTCCTGTGCAGTTCCCTCACTGGTCTTGACCTGTGAGGACACTTATTAAAACCATTAGGGAGCATTAAAACCTCATTAAAACCTGGTATTGAGTGAAGCTTGTAATCAACATTGTCTGCTCCAGAGATCTGACAATGGGACTACCTGGAGAAAGCTCTGCACCCTGGGGCTGGCTGAGCCATGCACACTCAGACTGATCTTGTCCACATTAGACTGTGGCCTTGAAAGTCCCTTATGTCTCTACATCTTTGGACTTTGATCTCTAAAACCTACATAACA